>NC_081407.1:194259015-194559015 GCF_030272615.1 Cryptomeria japonica | reverse complement strand
ACTAGGAAAACCTGCTCTTATTTATGTAAGAAGACCCCCAAATCCTGCTATGCACACTTAAGATTTATGTGCATTCAAGGGGAAATAAGGATTGGAGGTCTGCTATGCATTTTTGAAAAGGAAGAAACAGGTAGGCTAGGTGAAGAGGTGCCTTGTTTAGGAGTTCTATAAATGGTGATCAGATTCATTCATTAAATTCCTATTCTTCTAATATTTGGTAAATGCGCTCAAAAGATTATGCAAGGTTACCTATCACATGCGCTCAAAGAACATCCAAGTATTTTAAGAACTTGAATGGTAGGTGATAAGGCTTAATGATAGTTAATATTGTTTGTTGTAGGATCAATGCATGGAGCTTGGGAGGAGGTGAAGGATTCGGCTATGGCAAAGCTTTCGAGGCATGGAGATCTCTTTACTTCGTGAAAACATCAACATCATGATTCAAGGTAGTTTCAAGGATGGCGTGGTAAGGTGCACCTCAACTTCAAGGAGAACATCAAGGTGGAGGACTTAAGCAAGGATGGAAAATAGTTAAGGCAACATTGCTCTGCAAGTTCAAGGTTTTCAACATGGCAGATACTTTGCAATTACCTTGAATTTCCTTTGGAAATCCAAGGTTACTATCAGTATAAGGGGGGATCAATGAGGATTGCTTCATACTAAGAGACTCTACATTCAAGTACACAACATGGAAAGATCTCCATTATACACGAAGATACTCCCCCACATCAAGGCAAGGTATGCAAGTCAAAGCTCCAAGAGATCATAGTTAGCGGTGTCATACAAGAAGATCAAGGTCAAAGCATTGGCATCACAAAGTCTACATCAAGCATCATCATGTACAAGAAGATCAAAGCCTAAACATCATGAAGTCGGGATCAAACATAATCAAAGTGAAAGGTATCACAAGGTGGTGAATTCCCAAATGTTAGGAGGATGGAAGAATGATTGTGATCAAGGAAACAGATAGTTTCAGAAGAGTTAAGCAAAGTTAGATGCTTGATCACTTAGATGATATAATTTGGGAATATGTCCCACTAACTTCATCACATTGAGTAAACTGGATAATGTTGAGTATCAAGAGATATTGCTCAATCACAAACACTTCTTGGTGATGATCTACATGGTGTAAGCTGAGGTGGCGTCGTAGTCATCATTCAACAAATCAAGTTCTTCCAAGTTAGCACTTCCAAGTTCAATGTACTTGACTCATCCAAAAGTGGAGTAGGTGACACATGGCGATTCATCAAAGTTCATTCAACATACCTAACCTCAATTCCTATTGGTGCACATTCAAAGAAGGACTTGTGCCCATCACAATGTAATTTTGTCATTGGCTAGAATGAAGTTAGTTGTAACTAACCCTAAGATGGGTTTTATTGTTAAATCTCAGCTATTGATCTTGAATCAATATGAGCCTTCGAAATGGAATGAGACCTCCATATAAGGCTCAAATCTCTCATTTGTAAAGGTTAATAGAGAGAGATCAGAACTAGTTAGTAGTAGTAGTAGTAGGAGCAAAGGAGATTGTTGCCAAGGTTTGTTGTAATAAACATACTATTTTCATTGAAGGCATGGTGGATCTTGGTGTGCTATTTCAACTTGTTGCATGGTCTCTACTTCTCATAGTTTAGATGTGTTAGATGAATGGAAGATCTTATTGTTGATGAATGGTGAAACCTAATGTTCATACCACTTGGAGTTTGTTGATTGCAAATTGCAATGCATGGTTAGATTGAACTTCATTAAACACTTAACTTCAATTACTATATGCTCATTGTTCATAACGTTGGTGTGCATAGGTGATATGAAAATCATTCGCTTATCCTTAGGAGATTGCACCATCTTTGTGTAGTTGTTACCATATGGCAAAGTAAAGCTTGGTTTGGTTGCGTCGAGTCAACAATCATTTCTTGCATTGTTAGGAGCAACATAGGCTTTCTTAACCCTTATCTTCTTTTTATCATTATTTTCCAAGTTAAGTAAGTTTCCACGTTCCAGCAGTGTTCATAAATGTAACTCCCCGTGTGATTCCAGCAATATCACATCATACATCACTGAGTCTATCCAAAGAATCAAAGTCGATTTTTCGCATTGTAAACCTTGGAGTTGACTCATTTGATCACATTGTTTAGCATATGAGGCTTCTTTGTTCAAGAGGGGATAGAATACTTAGTATTTTATTCTGTGTTTGAGGTGTCCTAAAAAACACACCGATAGGAATCATACTAGTAATTACAGGCTAGGTATTGTAAACACATTAGGGAAACCAAAATAATTTCAGTAATTTTGTAGCTTATGAATTATAATGATAGGGAGTTTGCACTTTGTAAACCATATTTAGACAACTTCCCCAACATATGCAATGCCTATTTTCCATGTCAGCATTGTGGATCATCTTGTGAAGTCACTATGGAAGAGCAAAATATACAAGGAACACTGATGTAATGTCTATATCGCAATGCCTATTCACAGAATACCTGATTGCATTACCTAGAATCATTTTCACAGCCTTCAACACCACTGAATGAATAAGAAATTCAAAAGGTTGACTTGAACTTAATTAGACTCCGAAACACATGCACATGTTTTACTTTTTCTATTTATGTGTAATTTCCCCTTTTACAGCCTCAGTGAGTGGAAAGGAGATAATTTTACTAAAAAAGTTGTCTTATATTGATATTTTTTAGGCAACTTATGCTTAATTAATTATTAATATGAATATTATATAAAAGTGACTTTTGGGACCAAAAATAAAACAATATAAAGTTACTTTTGGGGAGGGAAAAGGAATTATGAGTTATTATTTAAAGTGACTTTTAAATATATATTTTAGGATGACTTTATTTTAATTAATTTGAAAAGGTGACTTAAGTGCAAGGTTGCCAAGAGACCAATACTATTACCGGTACGGGAGCTGGTATTGTTTTGAACAAGGTTATACTGAGAGGGGGGGGGGGGGGGGTTGTGTGTGAATCAATATAACAAACTTTTACTCTTTTAGCTTAATATTATAAGAAAATAACTTTATCTCAAAACTTATTCATTGCATACTAACATTCACATGAGATCTAACTATTATGAGCACACGATATATATGTGGAAACCCTTATAGGAGAAAACCACTGCAAAATAGCTTCCTTACATACAAGAAACTCTTTTACAAATTTGTAAGTATCAACCCACTAGAGGCACCAACCCCTCATTCTAATTCATGAGCACAAACTCACTAGAGGCACAAATCCCTCATTCAGTTAGAGGCACCAATCGCTCATTCAAATCTCTCCCTTTTAAAGGACGATGGATGATCCTATCCTTCACAAGTTCCCTTCTTCAACCGCCTATCATTTGACCATAAATCTGCTATAAATTGATCATTAAGTTTCCACAATGTCAGCATAATCTTCTAATGATATTCTTCTATCAATCTCTTACAATCTTCATTTGTTTATTGAACTTTATTCTATCATTGTTGTACTTATAGCTCTGCTATTTGGTTTGCTCCAAGTTTCCTATACCTCTTCACAAATATGTTCCAATTTTAACCATCAAATGTGTTCATGAATCCTTCACAATTTGCTTCACAAAGTATTCATAGATCTGCTCAAGTCTTTTTCATGTCTGCTCACTGATCCTTGATATATTTCTGTTTTAATGTCTCCACAAAAACTATCTGTTTATATGCTATTACATTGAGGAATATCCACTCTCCCACACACTCATCACCCTTATTCTCCAAATCTATCTTCTTATATACTTTCCATATACCCCTTCATGAGGGGTGGTATCTCTTAGAAAAGAGATAGCCTTTCAAATATACACAACTTTTGAGACTAATCACACTTCTTTATATTTATCTTTCCTTAACACAAATAAACCTTTTAATGAATCCAATATGTCTTTTAATAATCACACCTCTTTTTAAGACCGACCATAAATAATTATTAGGCACTTTAAAAGATCGCACCTCTTGAAGTACACCCTTTTATTCAACAAACAACTTGCACCACTTAAACTTTATTAATGTTTTGTTTCTTATTTAGAAAATCTCTGCCATCAATACTTGCTGACTGTGATTCACTGTCATCAAAAGTTGCTGACTTATTTGTTCTTACAAACCACTGTGTAATACAATCATCCTTCTAATTTGCTGACAAAGTGTCTATAACCTGCGACTGTCTCATAAAGTTGACCAAAACCTTTTCTTTTCATAAGTTACGTGGCAATTGCCCTTGCTGACTTGTCTCCTTTTTGACTTAGTTTGACTTCCTAATTAATATAGCTGTTTTTTTAACTTGTCTATTCAATTTGAATCGCTCACTTGAAATAAACTTTAGAGACTTATCATTAATGAAGTCACTTGATGTAATTCTTCTAATCTTTGGTAACTGCCAGTTTATATCTTAATACTATAATAATTATTAGACTAATTTGCTGCATATTACAATCACATATATCTTTTAATGATTCAGTGATAACATCACAAAACAAATCGTAATTTTCTGCTTCCTTTTTATATCCATTGCTACTCACTATGAATTGGACGACAAAATAATAAACCTTTCCTTTGTCACATTTGAGTAATGTCAGACTAGATTGGTCATTTCAAACTTGTAGCTTCTAAGATGATCATTATTTGTCAAATCGGCTGTAACTGTCCATTAATAAGTAATCATTGCTACTTTGTGAATTGCTTGTCTTTGTTATTGCTAGGCATCTTGATAAGTCATCGCCTTTGTCTTGTATGATTCGTTGCTCAAGTGAAGTCGCTGCCATATAAAATGTTATTCTTTGCTGTTATGAAGTTACCGCTCCTAATAAAGGAAACTCACCATTTTGAAATAACCTGTTTATGTTATTAGACTTTCTTGATGAGTCGGCCAGCATCCTTAATATTTTGCCAATTCTTCTTTATCGCTATTTGTAACGTCCCCATTTAGGACTTACCATAATTTAATCCTGAGACATCAATTTTAAAATTAAAATGAGAATGGTAATATATTAATAAATATAACTTTATTAAAACTAAACACATTTCTTTATAATATTGAGTTCAAAATTTAAGAATGATTTGAGAGTAGAACTTATCTTGGTAACACTCTCTGATTTACCCAAACAAAATCCTTCAGCATGTTGTTGACTCCTCTTAAACATTTGTTGTCCTCTTTGGTAATGCTCATTGCTACAATCAATAATTTACAAATTCCTTGTAAAAGCTTAAGTGGAGATAAAGTTAAAAACACAACAAATATCTCCAAATATTACAAGTGGGTCCCATTCCATTTAATGGAGTTGCTGCTAAAAACACAACAAAAATTGTGAAATCTTCACAACCTTTCCTAATTGCTGCGAACACTGTTTTAGGATTCTTTTATTATAGGAATCTGAATAACTATTGTGTGGAGCCCACAAGGCACTTTGACAAGCTTATTCTAATACTAATAAACTGAATTTTCTATTGAAATCCCTGGAAAGATCCCTGATGGATCTCTTTTACTAATCTGCTGTAATTTTTATTATTTTAAATTGAATTTTCCTGCTTATTAATATTTTCTTTCAGAAAAAGACAGAAGTTGCAGAAGGGTTGGATTCTTTTTGTATTTTGATGATTTTTCAACAAGTAAATAATGAAGTACAAGTACATGAACAAAGTACTGAAAATGAAGTTCATATACAGCCAAAACAAATTCGATTCAAGGCAGATTTCTGAATATAAAATCAAATATTTGACCAGATGAAGATTTCCAATAATTTCAGGAAGATTACAATCAGGAATAATCCCAACCTGGATGCTGAAAGAATAACATAACCAGGAATGAAGCTGCGGCAAGATTCCAGCCCTCCAAGTGCTACACGTGGGAAGGAAAGTGGCTGCCAGGTACAGCCGTACGGCTGCCAAGTACACCCAACTGGTTAGAAACCCCAAACCCCACGCTGAACTCTGTCAGAATCACTGAACCTCCAAAAAGAATGTCGTACAATCTCCAAGATGCTAATAGCTGCAAACAAATCCAAACCACTGTATTGGGGGCTACGTCCCAAACAGGCAAGGCATTGGGGTTGGCGTCCCAGATGCTGAAAAGCTCTTCCAGAGCCAAATCTCAAATCCAAGATGTAAAATGTGTAAAAGATAATAAGAATTAGGTCTCAACTTCCTTATAACACCTTCCCACTTAGCTCGAACCCTAAAAGTGACTCAATGGGGCGTTTAGGGTTAAAATGTTATATTTCTCATTTTAAGTTGCCAAGTGCATAGAAAATGACATTTTTTTCAAATATAAAGAAATCTGTTCACCGAAAGGATCTGAGTCAAGAGAGAAATATTTAGAAAAGTCCAAGACCTTTCCAACGAGCTATTACACCAAGGGATACGCATCCAGATGAGGCCAAAAACCCTTTATTACTCCAAAATGGCTATAAACATAGCCTTATTTAAATAATTAAACGCTAACTTAGGAAATATTTAAATATATTAAAAATATATCCCAAATAGCTGTAGAAGGCTCAAATGACTCCAAAACCCTGAAACGGAACTTGCCACCTGTCTGTGACTGAAGTCGGAAATCATGGATCGACTGGCAGTCTCATCCCTAAAATCTAGGGATGCTCCTAGAAACTAGGAAACACACCCAAATCTCCTGAAACTGAAACCATCTAAAAGGTCATGAATAACCTCACGACTGGCAACTGTCACGACCTCCTAAAATTTAGGGATACCCCCTAAAATCTAGGAATTGTTCCAAACTGGCTCCAAACTGCCTATAAAGCCAAAATCCAATCACTATATGCACTGAATGAGTCCCCATCAACCTCTGCTAGCCTACGAGACTCCAATGATAGGCCAACTCCTCCGTCTCTGATGTCCACTCTAGAAAGGGGACATGACATCCCCTTACTATAATTCTGATATCCATGTCGGATCTGATGGTATTCTAATTCTCTCCTTATATATCCTTCATATAACCTTTCATAGAAAGGTTGTGACTTGCCAATGTAACGTGCCTTTTCCTTAATATTTTTAATTAATTTTTGTTATTTATCTTTATTCAACTCACTTATATGTATTCCTTTTCCTTAATAAATTGTTGACTATTAAAGTGACTACTTTGGTTCTTTGTCCTCCCTTTAATCACTGCATCTCCATTAATCCTTGTAGTCGTTGATCTGAAGTCTAGCTGTTGTGTATCATCTCATAGGGTAATCGGACTTCTTTCATCAAGTATTAATAATTTATCCTCTTCTGTGATTATGATGTTTATTTGTATCTGTCTACTTCTTTGGGCTTAGTCGATCTATTCTTTTCACTATTATCATATCAACATATTGACACCATATGAGTAATTACTACGTATTACATATTGTTGCTTCCTTGTTGTATACATCGTATTTCTCCCTGTTATGTTATACGGGTCACTGGTCTCTTGGAAGTGTTCTAACCATACATTGAATAACTAATCAATTGATTATTTTAACCTGCTAACTTGTCAATATTCCAATGCAGCACCAATAGTTGATCCAACAGTGGCATTAGTAGAACCAACAGAAGCAAAGACAGAAGCAGGAGCATGATGTATATACGTCTATAACAGCAACACTAGTAGCATAGTTTTGATCATCCTTTATCACCTCACGCTTGCTAATATAAAACCTTCAGTCTGAAACGTATGTATTTGATATATATCCCCCTTGAATAATTTTGGGATTTCCTTCTTATATCGTCTTTCATGGGATGAAGAGTTACCATGAAGGAGACATGTCTAATCCCTTACTTCACATGCTTAATCGATGGCTATTATTGTGCTATCTTAGATATTGGTTTGTTAACAAATTAGTTGCTGTTTACTATCGATTTACTATTTTAATATTGATAACTTTATTATTGACTAAACAACACGTACTACTTGGTAGTATCGGCATCTTCTTAGACCTGATTAATGATATTGTCTTCTAGTTGCATCGTATATATGACCTTGCCATTTAATCTCGTCATGTTGGCTACTTCGTAAATGCTCTTTCTCTTGTGCTACTACCATTCCCGTTCCTTCCTTCTGAAGTATAAAGTAGGCATCCCTTGTTAAATATCAAGGAAATGGTTGATACAAATATCGTTCCAATTACAGTGCCTTCCTTAAGCACATTTTCCAATGATATTTGAATTATAATCAGGTGTGAGAACATAGATGCTCTCATTGGTGCCTTTTCCCAAATTGTTGTAAACAATGACTATCCCGTGCGATTATAATTCGCTGGGGAATGTATTAATAATTGCAATAGCCAAGGTGCCACGATTATGTCATTTCCGCCAAATATATCTTCTTTGAATGTAATGTTTTAGCAGGATTAATTCCAATATCCGATGACCACTTGATAGTTTCAAAGACTAATCGATATATATTAGTCTCTAACCATAATATATTTGGCTTCTTTAATCTGATCAAGGCAATCAGACCATTATATTGTAACTCATGCTTATTATCTGTTCAATGTTTGATGATCGATTTTATTCTAATCATTATCGATTATCGATGTTGATCAACTTCAAGTAATCGGTTGATCACCATGTTCTTCACCGGGTGCATATGACTGATCTGTTTGTATTATCTATCTGTTGTACTATGATCATCTTCTATAGAATCATTAGTTGTTGCTTAAGGGAAATCGTTTTATTCATCATTTAATAACCTTGATTATTTCTCGATACGTCGTCATCAAACTATTTGGTTTCAATTCAACAACTTATTATAAAGATAATACAAGGAGCTTTCTCACAGCATACTGTTTGTTTGTTTGGTCTATACAGATTGGATGGGGACATCACACTATTCTATAATGGATCACTGTCTTTTATAGAATATACAAACTGTTTTTTGATCTTTGTTGTCCTTATTTTTTTTTTCAAAAATGAAGGACCATTACATGAAATTTTTGTCAAAAAATGAAAATGTTTCTCTATGGCATGCTTCTCGAGGCAGAATTTCGCCTAATCCTTGGACTGGCTTAATCCTTAGTCCATCCTCGAACCACGTTTTGAATTTCGTTGCATTCTGGGTTCGTTTGCTATGTCATTCCTTCAATTTCGGGTTTTTCCTCCCTGACTATAGGTGGGAAATTTTCCTTGAATTGCAAGTTTTAATGATTTCTTTTGTTTTGGTCTTTGTACGGAAATTTTTGGCTAATTACAAGTGCACTTTATTGAAAAAAGAACTTGTAACTTACTTTTTATTTCCCCATTGTTGCTTTTTGGCTTTTTAAGTCATAAAAACGATTTTTTGGATAAGTTACAAGTTAATTTTAAATTGCATATTTATTTATAACTTGTAATTCTTTTCTAAAAACCCTATTTTAATGTCTTTTGCTTGTAATAGGGATTTTAAACCCCTATTACATGTGTTAAGTTATTTAAACTTGTTGTAGGGATTTTATTTTCCCTTTACAAGTAATTTGTAACTTGCACATCTCTCTCCAAAACCCGATTTTGCTTAGAAATGAAATAAAGTGATATTTTAAACTTCCTATTTTGCCCAAGAAACCTGATTTTCTCCATAAAGTGCAAATTGGGGAATTTTAAACTTGTAATTGCCTTTCCAAAATCCGATTTTGCCTTGTTGAAGGAAAAGTGACATTTTAAACTTGCAATATGGGAATTAAAACCCAATTTCTCTATTGCATGTAAAATGAAACTTGTATTTCCTTTCCAAAAACCCGATTTTCCTCTCCTAAGCCAATTTGCCACAAATTATTCCAAATTTTTTGTTGAGAAATTCATGGAGCAAGGAGGTGTTTTTGTTGCAAGGCGATTTGTGTGAGCTATGGGACATGTTGCTGCTGTTTTGGTGAATGATTCAACCCTTATTTTCTGCCAAACGGTTTACCACGTGATTCCTAAATCCACTTTTTGGTGGATCTAAACTCCACGAAGTTGCAATCTCCTAGGTCATTTTTGCTTTTCATGCCAAGGTGTTGAGGTTTGATGGAGGATTGACCACTTCTTGTGCCATTTGATTTGCATTTGGTGCCACGTTTTGCTACCCAAGGCATTTTTGTAAAACGTGGCAACGGTTTAGAATAGGGTTTATTTTCTATTTAAGAGTTCTTCCTTCTTTCAAAGATTGATCATCTTTTGAAGAGGCATTTTCAGTTTGAAGCAAGGTATGATTTCTCATCTTTTTTTGTTTCTTTTTCTTGTTTTCTTGTCTTGTTTTTTTTTTTAGGTGTAAATTTGTGTATATATTTATTTTGCCCCAAAAATCGGTTTTGTGAGAGAGATTTTCCCCTTTGAAAAGCAATTTTTGAATTGCATTGTTCTTCCCCATTTTCCCTCTTTACTTGTATTCGGGATTTTAAATCCCGATTACAAGTTGGATGAAAATCATTGTTCTTCCCTTATGGTTATAAGAATTTAACTGTCTTTTGTTGAAATTCCAAGTTGCAAAGATGAAAAATACCCATCTTTCCAAAATCGGGTTTTTAGAACCAGTTTGCATGTTCAAAGTTCTTCCCATTTTCTTGGAAATGACATTCCCAAAATCTTCCCATCCATATCGCCTATATCTGTACTTCCCGTTCACGTCATTTCCCGCAAGTCTAATTCTCATTTTTCACTCATTTCTCCATTTTCCATTTTACAAGTATACTTGCATTCGGGTTTTAAAAATCCGATTGCATGCGCATTCTTCCCAACTTGTATACTCGTAAAATTTTCCCCAAGATCCGAAATTGGTCAAAGTCAAGATTCCTAGCATTTCCCATTTATTTCCCATCTTTCTCTCACAAAATCGTGAAGTGCAAGGGTTGGAGTTTTTCCCATTTGAAGAAGGAAAAATGTTAGTTGCAGCTGATTATGATGTTGCCTTAACACTTTTAAGTCTTCATCGTAGTATACCATGTTGTCCTTCAATGTCAGATTTACCATCCTCTCCTATTCCAAAGAAGATGAAGTATAAATATGACAAGTACTAGAATGAAGTTTCACCTTCGCAAGTTTCCTCTCCTTTGGATCACATAAAAGATACGGAGATAGGGCATGTGGACATGTTGGAATTTGTCAAGAGAGTGAAGGATCCGCAGGATAGTAATATGCAGCGGCTGTTGGATAGCCACATCCATCACGCATCTTCTTTTCTAGTGGCTGCCCTAGAACCTGAATTTGTTTTCACTTGCACCCATCGCTTTGACAAAGAGACGAGAACCATTAAAAATGATGATGGTGAAGCAATAATCCGCCTTGATGCAGATACAATTGAGAAAGTCTTTAGAATACCACCAACACCTGTTTATATGGAAATTTCAAAGGATAGTGTAGCCGAGTACTATGTTAAGAGGGAAAAGGACTGCAAACGTCATATTAACAGGTGGATTCATGAGCCACGAGCCGCCTTCTCAAGGTGGGCTAAGTTGTACCGCTATGACTTCAAGTGGGAAATTGGAGACATCATAACTCTCCTCAGCAGGATGATGGGTCTTGAACACTCCAATGTTTTTGAACCCTGGATGTATCAGTTTACCATGTTCATAAGGCAATCCCATTATATATCATGGAGAGAGACTATCAGCAATGCTTTGTGTGAGCAACTTGCAGCAGTCCCTACGACCATGACTTTCTACATGAATTCATACTTAGTGTATTTAGCAGCGTCACTCAGACATTTCCCTAGTCTTTCTACCAAGGGTGACCGCTTGCTTATACCTGTATGGGAATATTATGATCAATTGCCTTTGAGACCCAACAAATTGCATTTCAGAAGAGTTCAAGATGCATTCTTTGGCTACTTCATGTGTCAGTTTGACAAGACTCTAAAGAACAAAAAGGTGTCAGATGAGGCATGGGAAAGAGTGAATGAGTATGGGTGCTTGTTTCTTCAATTCCTGACCTTTACCTATATGAGAGTCGGATGCTATAGTGGGCAGCCATACATGCTCCCTAGATACCCGACTGATCAGATCATTCTTATGGAGTTGGGAAGATAGATCATGGCTGTGCACGCTCATTAGTCTGTCAGACATGAGGTTGGAATGGGGATTTCTACAACAAACCCATTGAAAATTGGCTGGTATTCTCTTGTCACATCCATCAAAGCCAAAGCTATGGAGACTGAGGTGCAAGAGATTAAACTCAAAGGGTTTAAGTCTAGGGCAGATTTTGATTACCGGGGTATGAAGGAAAAAATCAAGAAATCCTTCATACACGTGCATCGTATTGAGGATATCTGGGTAGATCTCCGTACAGAAGTGGAGGTTCTCAAGATGGATTACTGTAGGCTTATTGTTGAGCAGGTTATTGATTTGAACTTGGTGGATATTCCACAAGGGATGATTGATGATGCGCATGTACTTGATCCTGAATATATTTCAGGAAGGTTTGAAGAAGCTCCACTTCCTTTAATCCAATGGTCGCATAAAGAATGCACGTCCATTCTTGAAAGATTTGAGCCTATCTTGGCTAACACCAACACTTGGCTCAAAGGTAATGGTGTTAGACTCATCAAGATCAAGGTTGGGAAAGAAGATAACTCTATGGGGCCTCTTGGACATAAGTCTGAGATTCAGATTGACAACAAGGAAGGTGCATCATCTTCTGACACCAAGATCAAATTGCGGGTTAGTCGGGCAGTAGTACTTCCTCTTGAGGAGGCGGCTGTTCGTGGAAAAGAGAAGTCTCGGCTTCACATTCATGTGATTGATCGTGATGATCCAGAAGAAGGACAACAATCAGACGATGCTCCTAGATCACTATCTTCGGAGTCACCTCATGAGATTCCCTCTTCAGTTTCTATGGAGTTGCCTTTATCTCCTCCTGACATAGTAGTGGAGGAGTCTCATCAGAATGCCGTCCCTATTTCAGCAGTTGAGCCTCCTATTGATCATCAACAAGAGAGTCTGCTGGAAATCTTCGAGGGTACTCCTGCATGCATTCATCTATCAGAGATTGATACCTCTACTTCCAGCTTTGAGGAGTTTATGAAACAGACTTCATGTCCTTTGGTTACTGAGCAAACCATGGTTGCTATTCAGACGGATACTTCCCCCAGGGTGACCATGGTTGTTCAAACAGAAACTGCTTCTCATTTGCTCGCATCTGCTACTGAAGGAGAGTTGATGGCTTTACCTCCATGGCTTAGTTCTTTTACCCCGAAAAGGAAGAAGCAAAAAATCTCACCTGATGCCTTTGATTATCAACAACTTAGACAATCTAGGCCCAAGGTTGCTAAAAAGGCCAAGACAATCTCAAGAGTAACTGTTGACAACAACAAGATGAAGGTGGCTGAAATTGTTGAACCTCTTGTAGATAAGCCACTTGAAGAGATGTCAACTGCTGATTACAGGGTTACAAGTATAGAATTGGGCAAACAAATGCATGAAGTGGTTAAACATGATGCCCAGTATTCTATAGCCTCACTAGTACAACGGTATGATGAACTTTTAGCAAAGAAAGATAAGCTAGAAGTGGAGAACCAACAACTTGTTGCAGCTGTTCATAAAATTACAAAACCTGCTGTTGAAGGGAGCAATCCTACAAGTTCTTCCGATTCCCAAGAACCGATTTGTGGAGTTGAGAGAGCTGCCTAGAAAGTACAAGCATTGGATTCTTGAGTGCATCAACTTCATGATCTATGTGCACAAGTGTTGAAAGACATTTTTCAAATGATGTCTAAGTTGGAGGCCATTGAAGAGAAATTGAATCATACCTCTGACACTTTCAGACAGAATTTGGAAAGGATTGAAGATAGTTTGACAATCTGGCGCACCATGCCCCAACAACAGTTGAACGTTCTTCAGGAGCATGCCATTATTTCTTCTAGGGTCATGTACTTGGAATTTGAAGAGCTTCTGGAGAATAAAGCCCTTGTTCTCAAATCCCTCATTGAGGAGATTGATGATGCAATGAGATTGCGGGGTGAAGTATTTCAAGGTATTGTTTCCCATTGTGAGAAGGCTTCTTGCAACATAATGAGTCAGAATGGAGAGTTGATACCAGATGAAGAAGTTCTTGTAGATCTACAGATGAGGATTCATAATGAATGGAGGAGCGAACAATTCTCAGCTGCTTCAATTCAGGCTCTGATGAAACATCAAACCTTTTTGCATGAAATCCAGTCCATCTTAGAGAAGAACAACTCCATGCTTCTTCGATGTCATGATACCATTGTGAAGACCTTGGTTGTTGCCAAGAACACCCACGAACCGAATCCCGCCGAGCTACGAATGATCATCCAGAAGTTCGAAGGATTCATGTCTTCACATACTGCAGCTTAAGTGTTTTTCAACACTTAGATGTATTTTTCCAGATTTGTAATCTTTTAGTTGTAGTTTTTCTTTTGACAAGTTGCATGTAAAAGCCTTTTGTAAATTGCAAGTTAAGTCTTTACTTGCACTTTTGTAATTATATGTAAGGCAACTACAACTTGAGTTCAGTTAGGACTGTAGTTGGAATAAGTCTTAGTTAGTTATTGAATAAGTTGTTGCTTGAAAATTTTGTACACTTGGGGAAATATACAAAATTGTGGTTTCAACCACAGTGTGTGAATAAAACTCTCCTAATTAAGGGAAGGCTCCCCCTATCTACAAACTAAACTAATCTAATATGGGTGGGACATCAGTCTTTCTTCTTCTTTAAAAAAAAACTATACTCTTTTCTCTTCATAGAAAAGTAATAGCAATTGGAAATAAATAACAACAAATACAAAAATGAGACTTTTTTGTAGGAATTTTGGAACAAAAAGGGAAGCAAAGTTTCCATGAAGGCACAAAGACCTCTGTCACTTCCTCGGGACGGGAAAATAGAAAGAAAGCTCAAAGTCTTCAACTATCTATTCTCCTATCAACTTTTTTAGATGATTTTCTACTAACTAAGCACAATATGTAGTAGCTCAAAGTCTAACTACATGATGCACTTCAACTCACATGCACAAGTCTTAAAATAAGAAGTAGCACAAAGTCTACAAGTTATCTTCCCACTTTAGCTTTGCACACTAGTTTCAGATATGGTAAGCAGCTCAAAGTCTGCAAGACCAAATTTGAAAACCAAACATATAACTCTAAATACAATTAGCAGCTCAAAGTCTGCAAGATTGAATTTAAATCCCTCTTTCACAATAAAACAAAACTCACAATCAACTCTAGAAAATGCCGTCACATAACAACTTGAATTGGCACAAAGTCTCAACACAACTTGCCTCTTTTATTGAAAGCAATCTGATTTACATCTAAGCTCAAAGTCTTAGAGTGCACATACAAACTGACAGAATTTTGTTGCATTGCCAAAAGATAAAGATTACAATAGACCCCTCAAGTATTTATAGAAGAGGAGTCTTGAGAAAAAGGTGGGAGGATCCCAACTAACTTGAGAAATTCTCTCAACCACCAAGACTTATTCAATAACTAACTATGACTTATTCCAACTATAGTCTTAATTGAACACAACTTGTAGTTGCTTTACATGTAATTGCTTTACATGTAATTGCAAAAGCGCAAGTAATGAGTTAACTTGCGAATACAAAGTTATTTTTTTACATGTAACTTGTCAAAACAAAATTACAAATGCATAACTAAAACTATTCCATGTGTCTAAAGACACGACTCTAACTGCATCATCCTTTGTCTGTGATGATCTTCATGTCGCTTCAAGATGCTAGAACTTGAAGTATTCTGGGTCAGTGAAGGCATCTTGAACCAGAACGAGAATTTGCATCCTTAATGATCTTTGTGTCCTTGGCCAACGAACTTCAACCTTATCTTCTTGCTTGGGGTAGTACTAGCTTTTCAAGAGGGAAAAGGCTGTCTTCCTCTTTTCATGTCATGACCATCTTTGTGTTGGAAGCATTATATGCTCTCAACCATGAATTGTTGTTGTACCTCTTCTTTGTATCGTCCTCCAATCTTGAAATCTTCTTGCAAAATAAGGCCCATGCCTTAATCCATTGATTTAGTAGATCGTGTGTGCAAACAAGACTGACATGTGAAGGGATAAATTGATGCAAAAATGGGCTCATAGGTGAATTTCAGGTTCTAGAAGCTGCATTACATGTGTGGGGAAAACAAGAGCATTAACTTGCAATTGTGGAGAACAAACATGCAACTTCATATGTGTAATGGGTAACTACAAGTTTGCACTTGTAATTGGACCTTTAAAACTCATTTTCAAGTGTTTTTTGAGTGCATTTTGGACCAATTTCGGGTTCTGGATGGCTGACCGCAGGTAGACTTTAAACGGGGAAAATGAATGAAGGTGTGAAATGAGTGGATGAAATGGTGGGAATAGGGATCTTGACATGAGGGAAATGAAGCTTATGACCAAAAACAGCAAGTGCGGATGGTTATGAATGGATTTTTGAAGAACTTTTCCATGTTGATCATATGAAAAATGGGAAGAACTTTTACTTGTAATCAAGTTTTAAAAACCCGATTTTGGAAAAACAAGCTTTGTCCAACTTTGAAACTTGGAATTTCACCAAAAGATGGTTAAGATTTTTCAACCAAAGGGGTAGATCAACTATTTTCATCTTACATGCAATCGGGTTTTTAAATCTCGAATGCAAGTAAAGAGGGAAAATGGGGAAAGACAATGCAATTTACAAACTTGGAACAAAGGGGAAAATCTCTCATGAAACTGATTTTAGGCAAGAACAAAACAAAACATATAACTATCACGAAGAGAAAGAATCTCTTATAGACAAAAGAAGAAGATTCAAACCCTAACCACGTTTTTGAAAAAACACCATATGTATCAAAATGCCCATTAAAAGCATGAAGAATCGGTCAAGTAAAGCACCCAACCTCCACGCCTAGGCAAGACAAGCCAAAACGATTTAGGAAAGACAAGATTCATGGCATTTGAAGAAGTAAAACATGGCATTTTCAAAAACGTTTTTTGCTATTAAAACGCCTTGAAACCAGCAAATAAATCCACCAAATGGCATGAGAAGAGTTTCAAAATGCATAAAAATACCAAGGAATCCAAAACGCCTTCTATCTCCCAAAAAATTGCTTCTAATCTCCAACAAAATCGCCTAACTTAGCTGGTCGGGTTTTTGGGAGTAAATGACAAGTTTCATTTTACATGTAATAGTGAAAATCGGGTTTTAATTCCCATATTACAAGTTTAAAATGTTACTTTTCTCTCAAAAAGGCAAAATCGGGTTTTAGAAATCTAAATGCAAGTTTAAAATTCCTCTATTTACATTTTACGGAGCAAATTGGGTTTTTCGAACACAATAGCAAGTTTAAAATGTCATTTTATTCCATTTCTAAGCAAAATCTGGTTTTGGAGAGAGATATGCAAGTTATAAATAGCTTGTAAAGGGAAAATAAAATCCCTTCAACAAGTTTTAATAACTTAACACATGTAATAGGGGAATAAAATCTCCATTACAAGCAAAAGACATTAAAATAGGGGTTTTACAAAAGAATTACAAGTGACTTTTAAATATGCAATTTAAAATTAACTTGTAACTTATCCAAAAAATCCCTATTTAGACTTAAAAAGTCAAAAAGCATCAAGGGGAAAATAAAAAGTAAGTTACAAGTTCTTTTTTCAATAAAGTGCACTTGTAATTAGCCAAAAATTTCTCTACAAAGACTAAAACAAAGAAAATAATTAAAACTTGCAATTCAAGGAAAATTTCCCACTTGCAGTCATGGAGAAAAAACCCGAAATTGAAGGAATGACATAGCAAACGAACCCATAATGCGATGAAATTTGAAACATGGTTCGAGGATGGACTGAGGATTAATCCAGTTGAAGGGTGAAGAAAATTTTTGCCTCGAGAAGCAAGCCATAGAGTAAAATCTTCAACCTGCAGTGACTGTTTTGAAACCCGAAATTGCACAAAAAGCTAGGAAAAGGAAGACCAAAATTCACCAAAACTTGGACAATGATGGCAAAGACACCCCCCAATGATTTGACACTATCAAATGTGAGTTTTGTACCTCGTAAAATGTGCCTTGGGGACAAAAATGACACTTTTTAGGCAAAAATTTGTAGGGGTTGTCACATTTTTGAGAATCCAAAAATGAGGACAACATAAGTCTTAGTCTTTGAGAGAATCCCTCAAGTTAGTAAGGATCCTCCCACCTTTTTCTCAAGGCTCCTCTTCTATGAAGGCTACTCTTCTATAAATACTTGAGGGGTCTATTGTAATCTTTATCTTTTGGAAAGCAAGCAAAAACTCTGCCAAATTTGCAGCAGAGAAGTCTTTGAGCTTGTATGTGTAAATTGAAGAATTGAAAGGAATAGAAGAAAATTGCTCAAGCTTTGAGTCTTTGTGCTACATTCTTGAGTTTGTGTTCCATATTACTTTTTTTGCAAGTGTTTCTTTGAGAACTTAATCGAATTTGATTTGCAGTCTTTGAGCTGCAAGTATTGGAGATTAATTTAGTTAAAGTAGAAGTTCTATTGGGAAAAAGCTGTAAGACTTTGTGCTTACACCTGTTCTTAACAGAGTTTAGAAGTAAGTAGATTTTATGAGAAATAGTTGTGAGTCTTTGAGCTCACACTTGATCTTGCTGTCTTGCGTAGAAAGAATAAGATATTTCAGTCTTTGTGCTGTTATAATTTGTTCTTAATAAAATTAGTATAGAAAAGGGTAGATATGACTTCACATAATCAAGACTTTGAGCTTGATATTGTTGTCCCGTCCCGAAGGAAGT
Organism: Cryptomeria japonica; assembly: GCF_030272615.1. Classification (NCBI taxonomy): domain Eukaryota; kingdom Viridiplantae; phylum Streptophyta; class Pinopsida; order Cupressales; family Cupressaceae; genus Cryptomeria; species Cryptomeria japonica. The sequence goes on along the minus strand of NC_081407.1, from coordinate 194,540,370 downwards.
CTTTGAGATTTCAGGAAACTTCATTTCCTTTCTCTCATTTCATTCCGAAAGTTATTACTGCTGTTTTATATGAAATCACTATCACTTTTTTGTGAAGAGAAAAGGATATTGTCTTTCTTGAAAGAAGAAGAAAGACTGTTGTCCCATCCTATTTTATTTTTAAAGTTGTAGTTAGATAAGGGGGTTTGCCTTCCCTTAATTAGGAGAGTTTTACTCACACATTGGGGTTGAAACCACAAGTTTGTATATTTCCCCAAATGTACAAAATTTTCAACCGACAATTATTGTCTTGTATCACTTTATTACTATGGTATAATGACCTTTAATGGTCTTGTATGCTATTAACCTTGTTTGTTGTGGAGCCTTATCAGTCTTCAAGTGGGAGATTGTTGATATGTGGCGACTGATCAGCAAAGTACTGTACACTCAGCACGTATCCTCGCCGGGGTCCGGGGTCGGGCCGGGCCCCGGGAACGCGAGCGGTAGCCCTCTGCGGATGAAAACTGACATTGTTGATTTTTTGGACGTTTTTGAAAATTAGTATTAGCTGCTAATTTTTTGGACGTTTTTGTTGATGAAAACCAACATTGTAATAAAACCCTAAAAAGGCCGACTTTGTTTGTTGCCCTAAAAACACATGTTATAAGTGGCTGGGATGCTTAAGGCATTGCGAGGTTGATGTACTGTTTTTGTTGGATAATAAGAAAGATTGGACGGCTGTGTATGGTGGACATAACCCATTCTGGGTGAACCACGTTAAATCTTTGTGTTATCTGTGTCCTGTTTTATTCCTTTATCTTTTGTATTTAGATCTGCATATAATTGTTAGTTCATATTTGCTTCGGATCTGCTTGAAACCCTAACAAACCTGTCCATCGATTAGTGGCCTATAGCCTTTTACGATTTCTTTGACATAGATTTCATTTGACATACAATTCCTTTCTCAGGTACCAGTACTAATACGACTATTTTTGAAAATAGGAGACAGGTATTTGGAGACACCATTTTTTTTCAATATAATTTGTCACATGAAACATGAAACAATATACTATTGTAGTACCAATTTTTGGCACATGCTGACTTCACCTCATGATTCAATTTTCTATTCCATGTAGTACCTTTCAATGAAGGTTTCCCACCAGGAGTGATATGAAGAACAAAAGATACTAAACCTAACAGTGAAAACCAGTTCACATACTAGAAAATGGATTTATTATGCATAAATTTGACATACATGGTGACGATAGAAACACTACTTTCAAATGAAGACTGTATGTATATATTCTAAAACTATTATTTACTTTGAGAAATAAAAACGTACAAATTGAAAATCTATGCATGCCTTTCAAATTTGTTTGGTGTGATTGTTAAAGCAAATGATTACAGCCATTGGTTTTGGTAATAAACATCTATTATATCTGCTGTGACCTCAATTGAGCAAGGCATTTATTTCTAATTGTAGATTGGATGCTTTGACCTCAATTGAGCAAAACATTTATTTCTAATTGTAGGTGGGACTAAACTTCTTCTCTGTTTGAAATTATTTGTATGATGTTTATGCTCAGAAGTAAATTCTGTAGAACCTTGAGCAAACAAGATAGAGTGAAATAGGTACATATGTTTACATTGCAAATGCATATCCAATCCATGAAAGAATGTGGGAGGTAACTAGCTTTGTTGTATGTGATGATGTTCCAAAATTACCGAAGTTATAAAACTTTGCTTGGATAAAGCATTTCCTGAACACTTTGATGTATTAAATTTAATGGGGAAGCTAAGAGATATTTTTTATAGAATGTAAATTGCGTTTAATATTCTTATCAAGAATCGACAAGAATTTTATGGTTTAAATGACACACTCGCCGAAAACTTGGCGAGTGGCAAAAACTCGCCGAGTTTTTGCCAAAAACTCGCCGAGTTTTTGCCAAAAACTCGGCGAGTTTAAAAAAAAAACTCGCCCGCGTTAGCATAACAGCCGAAAATGGCAAAAAATACATGCATTTTTTGTTTTTCGATATGGTTTTGGGCTAAGAAGGGGGAAAATCACTTGGAAGGGCCACGCCGAGAGCCCACTATGCCCTCAAGTAATCTCCGAGTTTTTGGTCTTTCCGTCAGAATTCATATATGTATTATAACATTTAAGTATAAGAAAGAAGAAAGATATAAGGATATAACTTAAAGTATATGTGACATTTCCTCATATCTTTCTTCTTTCTTATACTTTAAGTTATATTCCATATATACTTTCAGGATGTTTGAGAGTGGTTTCGGACCTCCAGGAGTTATAATGCAAAATCTAGTTTTTGAAGGATTCTTCAATTTTCCAGACTTAGTCAAATTTCAGGATCCTTCGGCGATGCCCCTTGACCCCAACTTGGGGGTGCTGCCCCCAAACCCCCGTCGAAAAATATAGGGGGAAACTGCGCTGATGGAAGTAGGGAAAATTCAACCTCCGAATCTGATTAGGCTCCATATAACAACATAATTAGCATTGAAGAAATCCTGGTATTATACATTTTAGAGTTGAAAGTTTGAAACTATGAGTATGAATGATGAAATTTCAAATATGATGAAAGTTTGAAACTAGTTTTAGCTAGAGCTGGGAAGAGGAAGTTGTATTTACTTTTGGTTTTACAAAAACTATTTACTATTTTGCTTCCAGCCATCAGCATTTCTCATGAGGATGCGATTTTGTAGACACTTTGCATTTAAATATATCTAGAATTAGCTTGTTTCTTTTGTGTTATCATTTATTGACTCATTGGATGCATCTTCTCATTAAATTTTGTAAAAAAAATGCATTTTTTATTAAAATTAAGCGTGTTTTTACGTTGCCGAGTTTTTCGCCGAGTTTTTCCGAGTTTTTCTCGAGTTTTCGCCGAGTTTTTTTCTCAGGGGCTTGGCGAGTCGAGCCAAGTCGCGAGTAGTTCAACTATGGTTTAACCAATGTTTTGGGATCTCTACTCAAAAGATTATCACTTCAAAATAATGTCGATTCTAATAGCATTAATTATCAAATTTGTAACAACATGTTTTGCTTGGTAGAGAATATTTAACACTATGCATTTGGCATATTTGGAATGTAGCTTGTGTAAAGTATTGAGAGGGCTTTAGAGCTTTATCATTAATAATACTAAACATTAATTTATTCTATTTTAAAGTTTTATTTTTTTTGAGCTTACGTTTTTCATGAACATTCTATACAGCTTATGACTTCTAACTCTCATGCTAACTTCATTATGCTTGTGGCTTTTGCATGCCAAGCATTTCAATGAAATTGTTACATGTAGCACTCACATAATTATTGTACTCATATGGCAATATCTTTTGGGATTTTTATATACAGATGACTTAATTGTTGATCCTCGCAATTTGGAGTGGTTACGGGAAGCAAATTGTCCTGTTGTAAGTATAATCCTTCCCATGTTTGGGTCCTTCTTCTAGGCAGCATTTCCTGTTTTTTCTTCATGTCTCAAGATGTTATAGGAATATCCTTGTTTTACAATAGCATTACTTGTAAATTCTATTAGTGATTTGGGCAAATAAAAAGTCAATTAGCCTGGCGAAATATAGCTTTTATGGGTGCATGCTTCTTGAGATGTCTTATAATCAATTGTATTGCTGATTGGTCATTTACTATGTTTATTGCAAATTCCTTTTTAATTCTTATATAATTTGACCACGTATGTATATCATGCTTCTTATGGATGGGTATATAACACATTTTAGCACTGATCTCTACTTCTTGAACAACAATACATCAAATAAACTAAAATGTAGGCATTAATGATTGTTACTTAGGTTATTTTCTGGGCTTGTTTTTCAAGATATTTGAAGAATTAAAACACTTCTTTCTAAATAAATTCATAACAAATAGTTTCTTGTCTTGTAGAAGAAAGTAGCTTTGATATGGAATTGTTTCTTCGTGCATACATGTATTGAAAGCAAATATATCTATTCATCTGGCTAGAGTGTAAAGGAATCCTAATAAGACATCAAGATGGTAAAAGGAGCAAGGACTAAAGTATAACTATTACTAAGCCTATTATGGCAATCCTCAATGAGTGCTATTTGGCATTCATCGCTGACATTTTTTTCCAAAGTTTGTCTTACAAATTAATCAATCCAAGTGATTTTTTCTATCCAATATGGTGTCATGGTAGCGGCATACAAGTTAGATAATTTACCAAACCACTTTTTTATGTGGAAGAGAGCTTAAGTTGTATTGATTTACTAAGTGACAACATTCCTATAGGGATGAAACATGTCTTTACAAGTTTGAACTGTATCATATGGAGGAGCCAAAATTCACCTCCTTTCATCTTAATGATGTAGATCACATGGTGTGATCCAAAATGGCGATTCAAAAGCTTGCACTATTTTCCAAAAGTCTTGTTTCTTAGAATGTCCTCGCCAAGTTCTCATAGGAGAGCAACATTTGTTATTGCATGATAGCTTCGGTAAGATAAATGATTGAATGAGAGATAAATGAAGTCTCTCATTCAATCATTTATCCTATCGATAAACTATGATGAAAAACGTCAAGCTATTGTTCCTTCATTTGATGATCATTCTTCATTTATATATGTTCAATCTACTTGTAAAGTTCGATTCATTCTTAACTATCGATAATCATCTCATAGCATAGAATACCGATTGACATCGGTTTACATTATAACGTATGCACCCCGATTAATATCGGTTATCATATTAACTGTGATCACCGATTATCATCGGGCTAACCAATGTATTCCGATTAATATCGGTTGATGCATTAAGCGGTGAACATTGATGATTATCGGGATTAACTAGTATACACCGATTGGTATCGGGTGGTTAATTAAGTAGACACCGATTGGTATCGGGTGGTAAATTAAGCATACACCGATTGGTATCGGGTGGTTAGTTAAGTATACACCGATTGGTATCGGGTGGTTAGTTAAGTATACACCGATTGATAAATGATATGATAAGTTAAAGGGTGCGATCAAGTAATGTCTTGATCGATCATGTCTAAAAGATCATCAATCAATGATGTGCAACATCATTGAGGCTGAACCATCCAGCATAGAAGAAGCTATGAACCAACAAGCATGTAAGTTAGCTATGGACGAAGAGTATCAATCCATCATCAAGAATGATGTCTGGGATGTTGTGCCTAGACCTAAAAGTAAGTCTGTTGTTTCTTCCAAATGGTTGTTTAAAATTAAACATGCTGCTGATGGTAGTATAGAGAAATATAAAGCTAGATTTGTAGCTCGTGGTTTTTCTCAAAAGGAAGGCATAGATTATGAAGAAACATTTGCTCCTGTTGCTAGATATACTTCTATTAGAACTATTATAGCTATTGCTGCAGCGAAAGGTTGGAAATTACATCAAATGGATGTAAAGACTGCCTTCCTTAATGGTGTTATTGAGGAAGAAGTCTATATTGAACAACCTGAAGGTTATGAGATTCATGATAGAGAGACTCGTGTGCAGATTGAAGAAAGCTCTCTATGGCCTCAAGCAAGCTCCTAGAGCTTGGTATGAAAGAATTGATAAGTACTTAGTTAGTTTAGGATTTTATAAGAATGATGTTGATCCTAACATTTACTTTAAAGTATTTAATTGTGAAATGCTAATTCTGGTTTTATATGCTGATGATTTATTTCTAACTGGTGAAGATAGTATCATCATTAGGTGTAAGAAAGAATTAGCTACTGAATTTGAAATGAAGGATTTAGGTCTAATGCATTACTTTCTAGGGTTAGAAGTTTGGCAAAGACCTAATGAAATTATTCTAAGTCAAGGTAAATACACTATTGATATATTGAAAAGTTTTGCAATGATGGATTGTAAACCTATGTCTACTCCTATGGAAACTAACTTGAAGAAGTTGAGTATTTCTGCAGCTAACTCTGATTTTGCAGATCCTTTAGAGTACAGGCAGTTGATTGGATCCTTGATGTATCTAGTCAACACTAGACCAGACATTTGCTATGCAGTGAGTGCACTTAGCCAATTCATGAACCAGCCAAAGCATGTTCACTTGGTGGTAGCCAAGCACATCCTGAGATACTTGCGTGGAACAATTGGCTATGGGCTGAAGTATCCAATCATCACAGTAATCAATTTGGAAGGCTACTCTGAGTCTGATTGGGCTGGAAGTGTTACTTACAGGAAAAACACTTCAGGAATCTGTTTCAGCGGGTTCCGCCATGATCTCTTGGGCCAGTAGGAAATAGTCCTCAGTTGCATTAAGTACTCAAATGTGGCAACTAGAGAAGCAGTTTGGCTTCGCAAGCTTCTTGCTAGGTTGTTTGGACAACCTTGGGAATCCACTGTTATTTATTGTGATAATCAGAGTTGTATTAAAATGTCTAACAATCCCATGTTTCATGACAGATCAAAACATGTGGAAACTCATTATCACTATGTTCGTGATATGGCACAAAGAGGTGCCATCCAGCTGAAATATATCAGCACTGATGAACAGGTTTCAGATGTTCTCACCAAGCCTCTAGCTCGAGTGAAGTTTGAGTACTTCAGAGAGAAGCTTGGAATTGTGGAGAACACAACATTGATTGAGAGGGAGTCTCAATCTCAGTAATGCAATTTAGTTTGCATCCTCCACCCTCTACGGACAATGCAAGGTGGAGTCACCCTCTGCGGGCAATGCAAGGTGACAATATTTCCTTCTCTGGGAGAAGGTTGAGGTGAAAGACCTCTTCCACCCTCTACGGGCAATGTAATGTGGATCCATCCTCTGCGGGCAATGTAAGATGGGAAGTTTTGTTGGTTTCTAGCAAGTCACCCTTCATCCTCCGCGAACAATGTAAGATGAAGAGGTTCATGATGTATTATTACAATATGTGATAGCTTGTTATAATCCTCTCTAGCTAAGAGGGAGTGTTGAAAATGGATAGCTAAGTTCGGATTATATTTTAATGATGCCTAGTGGCAATTAAAATATTAATCATATTGTAATAAGGTTAAGCGATTACATGTCTAATAGGGCTGGGCCCAAAATGTAACGTGAAAGTCATCTTAATAAGTTATTGGGCTAGATCCAAATGTAGCGTGATAAAGCATTACAATGTGTCATTGGGCTGGGCCCAAAATGTAACATGCAAGAGCAATTAACAACTATTGGGCTGGACCCAAATGTCCAACGTGGGAATATACAATAATAATATATTATTATTCATGCAAGCCGACCTGAGGGTAATTAGCGCCTAAGGTTGATATATAATACTCCAAGATGAAGTCATTTGAAGACACAACACATTCATATGTTCCTATCTGCTCTCCTAGCAATGATTCTCTCTAATGCGAACTTGTGCAAGGCGATTATGCAAGGTTGAATATAGCGAAGTTGTCAAAGTTCATCTCAAGGTATCTTGTGCAAATCAGATCCAAACTTTTGCTGCTTCACCTTATCATCTGCTGTTAATGAAGGGCTCTATCCATGTAATGTTCCCTTGCCAATGTACGACAATATTGAGAGTGTTTGGGTGTGACCGTACGGTGAAGGTGAGGGCGTACGGTGGAGGAATGGCATACGGTGGGAGGTAAGGCGTACGGTGGAGGAATGGTGTACGGTGGGAGGTATGGCGTACGGTGGGCGTACGGTGGGAGGAATGGCGTACGGTGGGCGTACAGTGCAGGAATGTCTTACGGTGGGGGGTAAGGCGTACGATGGGAGGTAAGGTGCATGGTAGGCGTATGGTGGGCGTACGGTGGAAGGTAAGGCGTATGGTGTGCTCCAGTGAATGTGCAGTGAAGGGTTGATCTTCCGTAAGCAATAAATTATGAATGTATCGGATTAACAAATATGCAAATGGAGTGATAAACAATGATGAGATTCAAGATTTGCCAAATCCGGAATGAGTACAAATAAACAGAATAGGGTGAGGGGTGAATCTCACCGAAACTACAAATACCAAATAGGGAGGGTCTTTCACCTCCAAAATGGCGGATACCAGAACTCCAACAGGAATTCGCACAGGAGAACAAAATATCAAAATTCGCATACCTACAACAATGACTAACTCGGCCATATATATGGGCTCCGGGAAGTTTCCCGAAGGGTTACAAACGGGCCGACACCAAAAAGTTTATAACTAACTAATTAATTAAAGGGGCCCGAAATATATTATGAAGTACGGGGCCGTACAATAAATTATTTAAATGGACTATTTAATTATATCGAGGACATTACAGTCCTCCCGGCCCAAAAATTGCTTGCCCTCAAGCAATTGCAAACTCCGATGCTCCCCGATCTGTTCACTCTCCTAGATGATGTCATCATGTCTGAAGATTGCCTCCATCCATCTTGCCGAAATTTCCCTCACGCGGCCATTGGACATTCCCCTTAGTACCACCTTCTTGCCATTCACTTCGAATGAGAATTCCATCCTCTTGAAGCTTTGTGTGTACTGGTCGAGGGTCTCCATCCATTGGATGCCCAAGATGGCATCTGTATCATCCAAATCAATCACGAAGAAATCATCTGTCACTGTGTAGTTTCCCATGGTGATGCTGAGTTGTGGAACCAGATGAGTACATGACAATAGATTTCCTCCCGCTATCTTTACTTCGAACCCCTCATGCTCCTCTGTATGCAAACCCCTCTTGGTGACGAGCGATGAGTTGATAGAGTTGAGAGTGGCCCCACTGTCCAACATGACTATGACCTGTTGCCCTTGGACTGTGCCCTGAACCCGAAACACACTACACTCAGGAGTGTTGGTTAGGGCGGTGTTGTGACCATTTCACACATCGCCCCATTAAAATGGGGACCCCCTCTTTTTTGCTTTTGTTTTTCTTCTTCTTCTCTCTGCTTTTAGGATTTTGAGTAAGTGAGTGAGTCATCTGGACTAGGGTTAAGCCTTAAGAGTTGCCTTTTGGTATTTTTAGGCCGAGTCCAGTCTAATTTTGAAAGATTATTAAGCATCCTCCTGAAGATTGCAATTTTGAAATAGCTTGAGTCTGTCAGGAAGTCAAGTATGTCTCAGGATGGGTCCAGTTAAGATTTTGAGGGCAAATTCAAGTTAGGTCTAAGGGTTAGCATTTTAATGATGGAATTATACATTTTGTCCGGGCAAACTCTAACCAAATTTTGGAAGCAAGGTAACCGATTCCTGGACTTGAAGACGACCTAACCCTGCATGATGAAGTGATTTGAAGACCTAATTTTTTGATATTTTGGCTTATAAGGGCAAAATCGCTCCTGTCCCTCTCTCAGGGACTAGGGCGAAAGTGATATTTTATGCATCTTGGTTATTGACTTGTTTTAATTGTTTTATGCAGGGTCGCCAGGGGATATGATCAAACGTGAATTGAAGATTTTGAAGATTTTGAAGACTCAAAATGACAAGTTTTTAAAGTTTAAGACCAAATCGCTCCTGTCCTTCACTGAAGGACCAGGGCGAAATGGTTTTCTTAGATCATTTTGGGCCTTGGTTGATCGAACTGAAGCATCAAGGACGCAATGAAGGATGAAATGAGCATAAAGGAGTATCCAGACTTTGTTGTTGGCAACAAAAGATTGAACTTTGGGCCTAGCAAGACAAGTTCGCTCCTGTCCCTCACCCAGGGACCAGAGCGATTTTTTCTCAAACACACCTTCTTGGACGTTTTTGGATTTGGGCTCTTGTTCATAGCTTGCAAAATGGTGGTATTTTCCCCAGCAAAGGAAATTTGAGATGAAAATTATAAAGATTTGACCTTAAGGACCAAAATCGCTCCTGTCCCTCACTGAAGGACCGGAGCTTGTTTTTCAAAGTTGCACTGTTCTTGCAGGATCAAGACAATTTTATGATTGGAAGAGATCAAGGAGGGCATGTCTTGTCCATTGAATATAATTTGAGTAATCGACAAGCAAGGAAATATGTTAAGATGACAAAATCGCTCCTGTCCCTCATTGAAGGACTGGAGCTTGAATTCCAAGTTTGCCTTATCCTTGCAAGATTTAAATGATTTCGCGATTTGAGAAGGACAAGGAAAGTATGTTTTGCTCATTGAATATAACTTGAAAGGACCACAATGGAGAAAATCGATCCAAATTGGCAAAATCGCTCCTGTCCCTCTCTCAGGGACCAAGGCGATTTTTTAAAGGAGGCTCCTGTCCCTCTCCCAGGGACCAGAGCGATTTTCTCTAGAGACAAGTTTTTGGCAAAGGAAAAGCAAGTTTTTCGTTTGAGATGAGTAAAGGAAGGCATAATCGATCCATTGAAGATAATTTTGAAAGATTGCAAAACACAAGTGGAGTCCAAATTGGCCAAGGCGCTCCTGTCCCTCTCCCAGGGACCAGGGCGAAAAATGCATTATCAAGTCTTCCCTTCCAAATTTGGTAGAATCCAGGCCAAGGCACATGATAGCGATGATATTTGGAATGCTTCAAAGGGGAATGAAGTTGCAAAAAACCACAAAACTCGATGAAATTGGCTAAGGCGCTCCTGTCCCTCACTAAGGGACCAGAGCGAAATCTTCAAATTTGCCTGATTGCCTAACATTTTGGAGTGCTACTTTCGTTTGCAAGACTCAAGATGGATTAAGGAACAATGCTTTACGCCTTGAAGATAATTAGATATTGATATGATTAAGGATTTGTGCCATGGACTAAAGATCGCTCCTGTCCTTCACTGGAGGACCAGGGCGATTTCTATAGAATCAATCATTCCTTTCCAAAACCACGTCAAGGCGAGATGATGCAAAGTGAGAAATGTCTTTAGGAAGATAATGAACAAGGAATTAACCTCAAAATTGACAATTTTAAGCTCAATAGCAAAAAATCGCTCCTGTCCTTCACTGAAGGACCAGGGCGAATATCCTTGGAAGAGCTCATCTGGTATTGGAGAAACGAGTTTGGCATGCATAAAACAAACAAGGAAGATCATTGATTGCCCTGCAACATGAATTGGCGATTGGAAAAGACAAGAACCAAGAGCAAAGGGTGGGATCGCTCCTGTCCCTCACCAAGGGACTAGGGCGAAAATATTTTAAGATACACTCCTTCCAAAGATGGAATAAATCAAACTCAAGATTCCAAGCGAAAAGGCCATTTTGGACGTCCAGGATAAAACTTTGAACGCTAAAAGCAGGAAATGCAAGGCCAAAGATAAAAGGGCGCTCTTGTCCCTCTCCCAGGGACCAGAGCGATGTTGTTGATGTCCCAAATACCTCCCATGCTTAGGCGCCAATATTTTTTGAATTACATTAAATGCCAAATTCGCTAAAAGGCTTAAAATATTTTAATTAAATTGGCATTTAATAAGTTCGCATAAGGCATTTAATAATTACTTTAGGCCTTTAAAAAATCGAAATTTTTAATTGCAAAGGCATTTAAATTAATTATTATTAAATTAAATAAAAAAAGAGAGCGCTTGGGATGTTATTTTAATATTTTTATAAAGGTCGGCCTCCTCTTTTATTTATTTTAGGCTTATTTTCCAAGTCGGCCTATGGGAATTGCAATGCATGAGCGCCTATATAAGAAAGGTATTCTGGAAGCATTTTAATCCATCATTCAATCATTGTTTAAATGCGATTTGGAGAAGTGCGAATTTCAATCCAAGAAGAAGTGCGAATTTCAATCCAAGAAGGAGTGCGAACTTTGTTGGAGGTTAGAAGTGGAGCGAGTTTTCCTCAAGGCATTGAAGACCCAAAGGGTGGTGAAGTTGATGAAGGAGGCGCATTTGCTAGAAGACTTCGATCTTCATTTTGCCTAGCGAATTTCTTAATTTTTGCATCGTTTTTAGAGCTAGTTCTCAAAGAGAGGTATGGCAAGATCTCCCTTGTTCAAATTTTGAAATTTTGAATTTCCAATTGCATCGTCATATTTAGGAAATGATAATTCAAAGATTTATCATGAAGTTTCCTAAATTCAAAACTTAAACTTAATCTATATTTCTACATTCCAAGGTATATTGCTCATTATGAAATGTTGTGTAGGTGTCAAGATGGTGACCCCAAAGGCGGGAGCATCCACCAGTCGTCCAACCCTCATGAAGGAAGATCAAAGGAATGAAGAAATGGAGACCAAGATCGTGTCAAAGTGGAGCAATATTGGAGATACTAGCTTGGGAAACTTCAGTGTGAAGAAGTTTCGAGAGGTCCCTTATATTGGAAAGCCATCACCTGTCGCAAGGAGAATAATTGAAAGTGGCATTATCAAGGCGGCCGGCTTCCCTCTAGCAATCCAGTGCCATGAGCTGATGATTGAGTGTGCTCGCCATTATGACCCACAGTCAAGATCGATCGTGTCCAAGGAAGGAAACACTTTGGCTTACCTTTCAGATGAGGCTATCAGTGAAGCTCTTCATCTACCGGAACATAAAGATATGATTTACAAAAGCTTGGAAGGAGCTAGATCCATGTACGAAGATGATCCAGACACTTGCTTGAGCATCATCAACAAGAATTGGTTACTCAAAAGTCGTCCTCGCCTGAGCAAGATTCCCAACACACCACATAGGATCGACTTCCAGGAGGAGTACAGAGATTTGATAACCTTACTCAATTGAGTTACAGGGGCTCCTCAAGCCTTCTATTTTGAGAAGTGGATGTTCTTCTTCATCCAAGTGATAGTTCAAGGAAAAGGAACAATTCATTGGGCTAGAATCATTAGCCATTGCTTGGACGTACAGTTGAGAAGACTGAAGGCTACCAAATCCTGCCACATGAGCTCGTACATCATGTATGCCTTGATCAGGAGTTTTGAATATGCAGGACTGCCTCACAGAGGAGCGATTGGAAGAGGACCTGGAGAAGTCAGAGTTTGTGACTCTTATGCTCATTTGCATCATCCACTAGGAAGCAACTACAAGTTAGTCAATGATACCTTCACAATGAACATCACCAGGACACTGCAAGGCGGGATTCATAATCGGTTATCTCAGGAGGCACAAGAACTTGTAAAGAGGTATGGTGCTTGGTTTATCCAATTCCAGAAGTTTACATATATTAGAGTTCATGGGTGTCCTTCACCTCCATATATGTTGCCAAGATATCCGACAGACAGGATAGTACTACTTGAGGTGACTAGGCAACTGGCAGTTTATGCAAAGGCATTCAGACATAGGCATGGAAATGGAATTCCTGTACCTATCATACTAGGAAATTCAGTTGAGGTATGTCCTAATGCTCCAGCTTTAGATGATGCAGAAAGAGAGTTGGCCTTATATTCATTTTCATTCTTTTCATTGAGGGAGAATTTTGATCCTTATGGGTATATAGAAGAGACAGTTGGTAGAAAATACAAGCATGAATGTCAGGTAGAAGACTTTTGGATGAATCTCTCAGATGATTTAGAAGTGAAAAGAAAGATGCATTCCAGATTGCCTTTGGATTTTATCAGGAAATGCAAAGTTTACAGAGTGGCCGATCAAGCTCAGGACAGTGGCAGGCACCTCCAGTCATCCTATGATAGAGAGGACAAGGCAGTAAAGATAGATTGGAATGAACCTGAGGTTGTGGACTTAAAGGCTTTGATGGCCCCAGTTTTGTCCTGTACTCGCAGATGGGTTGATGTGCAACATCAAAAGTTGAGAGAGCAGAATATATCAATGACTTTTACTTTGGAGGAAAGGTCGGTAGAAGGAGGAGCCAGCGCAAGTGAAGGCCATCCTCATCCTAGAAGCACAAGCGAAGGCAATCCTCACCCCAGAAGCGTAAGTGAAGGCAATCCTCATCCTAGAGGTGCGAAGAGGAAAGAAAGACTTGAGAAAAGAGAATCTTCCAAGAAGAAGCAAGAGGCCAATCGAGATCGCTCATCCGGCACATCTTCTCGACAAGAGAAGAGGACACTTGAAGTGGAGGAATCTATGGAATCAATGGTTCAGAATGATAAACATGAAGAAGGACAGGCATCTCAACGTTCATCAAGTCAATCTCCCTAGGTCAATGAGCTACATGAAGACAAGAATGATGATGAAGCGACGTCTCCTCTCCGGAAAGAAGAGCCACTACCTAAAGAAATACAAGTTAGAGAGACAAGGTCCGCCATTCCAGATTGGTTGAAAGATCGAAGACGAAGATAATGTGATTGATTTAGATAGCCTTGTTGGAAATTCTTAGGGAGTAACAGAAAAGAAGAAGGCCACCAAAATGTCCAAGATGATCAGAGATGAGACAGGGTCCAGGAAGTTGCAGATAGCTACACCGGCAGTGGACAAGTACGAAGGTGAAATCCTTGCAGAGGAATATGATGTAGAAACCGTTGAGCTTGGTCCACTCACCACCGAGCAGGCATTGGATGAGGCAACTGATTCATTTGAGGCGCTTAAAGATAAACTTAAGGAAGAAATGGAAAAGAATAGAAAACTTGAGAGAGAGGTCGGTGCTTGGAGAGGCTACTTTAGCCACCTCAGTCAGCCTTTGGGACGTCAGGATCCAGCAGTATCTCCTGTGCAAGCACTTCCCCTTGAATCAGTTGGTGATGCAGAGAAAGTTAAGAGCTTGGTCCAGCTTATGAGCTCTTGGATTGACAAATCCCATACAGTTGCCATTGAGTTTGCAACAAGAATGATGCAGACCATTCATCGGGCTATCCAGGTCCTTGAGATCATCCACAACCTAATGATAACAGTAGCCGCCTTTGCTCATACTAAAGATGTTATCATTCCTGTTCTTCAAGTAATCAGGCAAACACCAAGGAAGACCTTAGCACAAGAAAAGATAATGGATGGAGGAGCTCATAATTTACTCCAGTGGTCTACTTTACTCCAGATGAAGGAAGTTCTTTCCAAGGACACCAACGCCAAATGCAATCAAGTGGAGGAGGTCATCCATCCAATCCAGGACAAGGTGTTTGGGGTTTTATGTACTATTCTTGGCAGAAGGATCGAAGTTGAGACAGATGTGGATCTTCAAGAGTTGGAAGAAAGGGTCAAGGTCATCTTTTGCAAAGATGAGAATGTTATTACAGATGAACAAAGAGATCAAATGTTTGCTACTATGCTCCTGATTGAGAAAATCAAGGAACTCGAACCTGAATGGGACGCAGCTCTTCTCAAGGCCTTTGATCAGATTATTCACTTGGAGGAACGAATGAGGAATCTTCCCGAGATTCCTATTGCTGAGATTGAGGGTATCGTGTCCAGATTCATTGCATATGCTAAAAAGGAGCATTGGAAAGGGAATAAGGTTCTAGAAGAGAGGTTGTTATAGATGACATGGCACCTTAATTATCATTGGTCTATGTTTCCTAGATTTTTGTGCCAAATTAAATATTTGGCTATGCATTTAATATTGTTCAATAAAAAAGGAACTTTTGTAATAAAACCCTAATTAGGGTTTACGTGTCAGAATCTCAGCCATTGATCTTCTTTTGATCTAGGCCGTTCATTGTAATCGAGGATGCTATATATACCCTCATTCATTTTCATTTTTAATTAATTAGAAATAGTGAGCAATAAGAAATAGTTAGAAGTTTAGAGCTTTTGGAGAGAAGAAAGTTATTTTGTAGCAAGATTGAGTTTTGAAGAAAGAATTTCAAGCAATTGTTGTCTATTTTGGCTTTGAGATCAATAAAATATTGAAGTTATGGTGTTTTATTGCATTTATTGTGGCTATCTTCATGGTTGTTTGTTTTCTTGAATCATTCTCAGTCGAAGTAGTATTTAAGTTTGAAGGACTAAGTGTTGGGCTTGATTTTGGTGAGATTCACGTTCCAAACCACTAGCTTCTTACTGACAGTAGGAACGTCTTGTGTGGTCAACTGGAGAGACTTGAATTACTTAAACCTTCAATCGTCATTGAGCTTTGGATATGTGCCTTTGTGGTAGTGTCTATGATCCTTGATGAATTGAAAAATCATTTGTTACCTTAGAAGATTGCATCAATTTCAGTTGGGTTGTTATTTCATGGCAATATTGAAATTGGTAGAATCTTACCAAGTCTAGCCTTCATTGGGTCATTCTTAGGATTAGATTAGAATTTATCCCTTGCAAACTCTACCTTTTGATCTTTTTGAGAACTTATTAGTTTAGGGAAATCTTGTTCCTACAGCTCGGAGGACGTAAGGCCCCTTGATGAAACAGCATTCACAATGACCACTGGTGCTTATCCACACGTAGAGACCCTACATAAAAGAACATTGGAGTCACCCTGATTGATCCTTTTTTGCGACATCTTCAGCAATCAGAGGCTTTATTCAAGAGAGGATAAGGTACCCTTGGGTATTTTATTCTGTGTATGATTGTGTACAAAATACACGTCAATAGGCAGCAATGGTACTTCCCCTACGAACCAGTGTGGAGATTCTCTCTACATGATCTATGTTTTCTTTAGCCTCCCCCGTGCTTTGCTGACCATATTCCTCATTCTCTTCTTCGCTGTTGGACACCACTTCAATCGCTAAGCATCGGTGTCCTGGTCCCCACGACTCCTTGCAAGTAAAGCAGAGTTTCCTTCTCCTGAGTTCCTGCCTTGTGGCTTCATCTAATGATGGCTTCCTCAGGGCTAGGGGTGGTTTGTCATGTGAGTAACTCTCGGAGGAAGAAGATGAGGTTGCCATGTCACGCGCCTTCTTAATCGCTTCAGAGAGTGTTGGGATTGAACCCTTTCACCCAACCTTTCAGTGGTTCCATCAACCCGTCCATGAACAAGACCACCAATCTCCGCTCTGAGATGTCTGTTACCAACATGGATAGTCTCTGGAATTCTGTGATGTAACTATCCACAGGCCCCAACTGCTTTAGTTGCGCCAACTCCTTGAAATTGAGCTATGGATCCTCCCCGTCAAATCGATCTATGAGCTCCTCGGTGAACTCCACATAGGAGGTTATCTGGTCATGGCCGAGAGTGACCATTCCATGATGCCACCATTCATGCGCGACCCCTTCCAGGTGGGGTGTTGCAAACTTTATAGCTTCATCTTTAGGCATCGGGTTGAGTTGGAAGTAGGTATCTGCTTTTTGAACCCAGGCTTGTGCCGAGGTTGCTCCGGTCCCACCAAAGGATGACAGGTTGATCTTGCCAACCTTCCGCTTGATGTCATTGTTATAGTGTCCATGATAGCCCCGACTTCTGCCGCCCGAGTATTTCATCTGGAGCTCAACATAATCCTTGAAGGATATGTCCCCCTCAAACTTTGCATCCCTCCAATCTTGGTTCAACTGTGCTTGCATCTCCTAGAAGGTGGGTTCTTTCTCCCCACGGGGTGCTTCTGATTTCTGAGGAAAAGTCGGCATCAGTGGCCGTGTATGCGAGCGTTGGACGTTTGACCTTCTCGTGACTGAATCATCGCCTTGCCCATTTTGTTCTCCATTCGTTTTTCCCAAGGCTAATTGTCGTAAGGTTCCCTCCATGATTTGTTGTCGTTGCTCCCCTTTGATTATGGTGTCGTTGAGCCAAGCTTGGCTTTTGGTTAGCTTCCTTAATAGTACCATGACTTCTCTTGCAAGATCATGTAGTTCCCCCATTCGATCAGCCGAATGGTACCTCCTTCGGGTGTACACTTGCATCCACTATACGGCAGGTTGGCAAGATCACAAGCTTAGATACCACTGTAATGTTCCCTTGCCAATGTACGGCAATATTGAGAGCGTGTGGGTGTGACCGTATGGTGAAGGTGAGGGCGTACGGTTACGGTGGGAGGTAAGGCGTACGGTTACGGTGGGCGTACGGTGAGAGGTAAGGCGTACGGTTACGGTAAGGCGTACGGTGGGCATACGGTGGAGGAATGGCATACGGTGGGACGTAAGGCGTACGGTGGAGGAATGGCGTATGGTGGGAGGTAAAGTGTAATGTCCCCTTTTCTAGGTGACATGAGATGAGCAGGGTTGACCTACCATTCGAGTTAGCATAGGTCAATGACATGGTTAGGGGACTCATTCTGAGGGTCATGGAGCTTTGCAGGGGCTCTGTGAGCCATTTTGGACCTTCAGACGGCAGTTCCTATTTTTTAGGGCGATTCCCTACTTTTTAGGAGGTTGTGGCAGTTTCCATATTTGAGGTTCCACGGGACCATACCATGGTTTCAGTTTCAGGAAGATTGGGTGTGTTTCCTAGTTTCTAGGAGTATCCCTAGATTTTAGGGATGGGACTGCCAGTTGGCCCATCTTGTCCGGCAATAGGCACAGACAGGTGACAAAGTCAGATTCATGTTTGGTTGGTTATTTTGGGCTATTATTGGATCTATGGAAATATTTTAATATATTTAAATATTTCCTAAGTTAGCGATTAAATAAATTAAAATAAAGCTATGTATATAGCCATTTCGGAGTAATAAGGGGTTTTTGGCTTCATCTGGTTTGATATGCCTATGTGTTATAGCTCGTTGGAAAGGTCTTGAACTTTGCTACATGATTCTCACCTCCCGGAGTCTTTTTGGATGCTTGAAGCTATTTATTCGCAATAAGTGATATTTTTCTATAGTTTGACTCCATAATTGGGAAAGTGTCACTTTAATTATAAAGCACAAGCTTTATTATTCTTTAGGGTTCGACTTGCAAAGGGAAAGGAGTTATAAGGAGATGAAAACCTAATTGATAGCATCTTTGATCATTTTGAAACTTGCGAATTTGGGAATTGCTCTGGAAGAGTGATTTTGGTCTGGGACGTAAACCCCAGGTCTGAACTTGCTGGGACGTAGCCCTCAGCAAGAGTTGACAATGGATTTATCCAGGATTGCACAAAGATTGTCAGAGGTAGAAGACACATCTTCTTGGCCTGAAGATTTAGCGTGCATATTGGGGGTTTCAACAGGGTGGCTGGTCTATTTCAGCTGGCACGTGATTTGCAGCAGCTTCCACGCCTCCTTTGCAACCACGCCTTGTTTGTATGTTGGCTTGAAGGGTTGTATTCAGCTTATTTGGTCTTCCTTGTTCGTTGCCAGTAATATTCCTCCATCTGGCATCAATCCAGATTGAGAACAACTCCAAATAAATGTATGGATTCTTGCTGAATACAAAACTAGGTTATTTGCCTGGTATGATTTGCAGTATTTTCAGATTGCTTAAGTGTTCTTATATATGAACATTGTTTACTGTTTTATTTCACAGTTGTTGCTATTTATCAATTACGTTACTTATAACATCAAAACCCAAAAAGAAACAATCCCTTTCTGCAACTTTTGTCTATTCTATAAGATCACCGGAAAATTACAAAAATATAGTATGTTTAATTAAGAATTTACAGCAGCAACAGCAAAAGGATCTATTTGGGATCTTTCCTAAGGCGTATGGTGTGCTCTAGTGAATGTGCGGTGAAGGGTTGATCTTCCGTAAGCAATAAATTTTGAATGTATCAGATTAACAAATATGCAACTGGAGTGATAGACAATGATGAGATTCAAGATTTGCCAAATCCGGAACGAGTACAAATATACAGAATAGGGTCAGGGGTGAATCTCACCGAAACTGCAAATACCAAATAGGGAGGGTCTTTCACCTCCGAAATGGTGGATACCAGAACTCCAACAGGAATTCGTACAAGAGAGAACAAAATATAAAAATTCGCATACCTACAACAATGACTAACTCGGCCATATATATGGGCTCCAGGAAGTTTCCTGAAGGGTTACAAATGGGCCGACACCAAAAAGTTTATAACTAACTAATTAATTAAAGGGGCCTGAAATATATTATGAAGTATGGGGCCGTACAATAAATTATTTAAATGGACTATTTAATTATATCGGGGACATTACAATCCATCACTGATTTCTTGAACTGCAATCTGAGATAAGTCTTGTAAACTATCCATATTTGAGATAATACATATCACATTTAAAGGCTGGGTTTTTCACCTCCAGGAGGGAGGTTTTCCCAAGGTATCGGTGTCTTGTGTTTTATTGCTATTACTGTTCTTGTGTCTTGTGTTTTATTACTGTTACTGCTTATACACAGTCTGATTATAATCAAATTGATTAAATTTACATCTGATTGCTTTAAATTCAACACAATCCACGTCATGTTTAACCTTGTTAATTATTATTGCATCTGAATTAAACAACCTCAATACTTCAAATATAAACAACATCATACCATGGAAAGCTGAACAGAGCTAGGGAGCTAATTGAAGTCAAAATAACTTTTACGATGATAAAGAAACGTTTGGTATATAAGTTCTACTTGTACAGCTGATCAACATCCACTATATTGGATATATATGGTCCATATTGGTTTATGAAAGCTTCTGAGATCTCTGTAATAAGGCTGTACCAGAATCAACATCAAAGAATTTATTGAAGATACAAAATATATAGTTTAGCCGCTGGTAATACTTTTGCAGAGATCACAGTAATCTAAACCACTGAGAAAGACCTCCTTATATGTCATAAGTATGGTAAAACCTTCCTATTTACAAACCCAGACAGTAACACATAGTAATGCAAGTAAGTGACTATTAGAACAATGCTGATTCATTTATAACTTCTGAATATAGTCAGCTGCAAGAATAGATAACAACATCATTCAGTCATTGTGATAGAAAACAGAGTGCTCATGTTCATTTTCTATTAGGAATAGAATGATAGGAGATAAGTCGGTGCTCAAAAATTGTTTGTGACAAAGGCGAAGGTTGTAATGAAGGTAAACAAGATCAATCAACCTTTGTATTGACAATCTGTTGCGCCTCTTGGAGTGTATGTGCTCAAATATACTCCAATTACCCTTGCATCCCAAAGCATTGCATGGTTGGATCAAGACATGAATTGTAATTCTTAGAAGGTTTGGCACCTTAGCACAAAACCTCTCTTACCATGCATCTAAAATGAGAAAAAAAACATTGCTCAACTTCAAGTTTCAACATTAACATTTTAAACTTAAAGCATACCCTTGAAAGACTTTCACTTGATTGTAATGTTGTGCAAAATTGGAATGTTGGATTCAAGAAATAGTTAGCTACATGTAAGTGCTTGTGAAGTTGATGGTGCTATCGAAGATCAATGGTATCCCATAGAGGACGATATTTATCCTTAACTCCACCATAGATGAATCAACTGGCCTCCTTGGTCCTATATATGCCTTCATATTTATAAACCGATGTTGATTCTCTTCCATTTTTAAACATTTACAATAAATAAGTACTATAAGGGATTTTGAAGGGAACAGTAAAATTATAGACAGATAAAAATATTATAAATGATAAACTAGTAGAATGAAAATATGAACTTACATCTATGATCTTCTTCACCAAAATTTGGAAGCTTTCCTAGTTGAAAACTTAGTCAAACACGTCAACACTAGCATTGGTCCTAGCATATGAAGATGTAGACCACTTCTTACTAATGAACATGCACATGAAGGCAACATTTGACTAGAACAAATGTTGCAATGTAATAAAGTTTGTCACAAAGCAAATTATTTTAGGATGAGTCAATTCACTCTTGTTCATGTATTTTCTTATTAAGTTGAGGACCCAAGCATGGTTGTATATATTTGCAAACATTTTTACCATGCTTCACACATGTTTTGACCCATGGGATTTTACAAAGATCCCCCAATATGAGGCCAAGACAATGAGCAAGACAAGAAGTTTAGAATATGGATGGGTGTAGAAGTCTATTTGCAATAACCCAATTTGTTGTATTGTCGATAACTATTTGCACAACGTACTTCTCACCCATCTTAGCCAAGACTTCCTCTAAAACCTTGCAAAGGAAATTAATATTTTTTGTTTTTCTTGAAGCATCAATGGATTTAAGGAAAATTGTGCCATTTAAGGAAGAAACAAGGAAATTAGAAATGCCAATGTTGATCAATACACCAAAATTTGAAACATTATCATCAAGTGAAATTTGATCTAAAAAGCACCAAACTCCATGCATATGCAGTGAAATATGTGAAGGAATTGTACAGGGCAAAGATGAATTTGGTCTCATATACGAAGGGGCTTTATGGCCACTTTCTCTATTTCTAACTCCAAAGCACGAGCATTATGACACCTCGACTCACTTAATGCCTACTTATTAAAATGGTGATAATAAAACACAATTGCAAATTTACATGATGGACAACACAATAAAAAACAGATAATAGATTCTGAATTCAATCAAATAATTTTACATTACATTGCATTATACGAAGGGGCTTTATGGCCACTTTCTCTATTTTTAACTCCAAAGCACGAGCATTATGACACCTCCACTCACTTAATGCCTACTTATTAAAATGGTGAGAATAAAACACAATTGCAAATTTACATGATGGACAACACAATAAAACACAGATATAATAGATTCTGAATTCAATCAAATAATTTTACATTGCATTGCATTATAGCTTCATAAAACCAAAGATATTCCCATATAAAAGTACCCAAAACCCCTTACAGCAATAACTCCCAATTAACCTATTTAATTACTAACTATTAACATTTATTTATTTATTTATAAATAAAATCTAAATGTTAATTTATTTTGTTAATTTATTTTATTATTATTATAATCTATACTAAACTAAAGATGTAATAACCCAACACTACTCAGTGTACAACCTAGCTATTTGGGACTTCTCCAGCCAAGATTGAGACCAACAATATCTCATCTCCCATTTCCTAGCCTTGATAGTGATCAAGAATAAGACCACTCTTAAAAGGGGGGAAATGTTCAGTTTGAAATTATGATCATTGTACATAAAATTGAATAACTAAAGTAATGTTTCTAAGTAAGGTGAGCTTATTGTATATGATGGTATGAGTATAAGATTTAACCTTTCATTTTATGGCATCAACAATGGCCGTTGCTGATTATCATACCTATTGTCTTGACTATTATATGTATGAATTGTCGATAGCAAAACAAAGATCTCCACTAAGTCCCCCATCTTTATATCTTTATGTGAGTCCCCCAGCTTTCATTGTGTTTATACCACATTGATCATTATTGTTTCACATTGTTTTCCAATAACCAGAATCTCATTATTTCATTCCTCAAAAGCTCTCTACATAGGCGTTTTGTGCTTATAGATGAAGCTTTGCATGATGATTGTCTTTTTGCTGAAATCTTTCCCGAGTTAAACATATTAAACTGAGAAATTGGCAAATATGTATACTTTAAGATGACCAGCATGAAAGACTAAATATTTTGCCCATGAGAAGATGCACCATAGGCACAAGTTTAGCAACCCAAGCTTGCACACTGACCTTCTGTTCTTCATAAAACGAGTGCACATTTTGTTAGTTTAAATTCTTGTGACTCCTGTTTATATCTTGTTCTCATTTTAGGATACGTTTAGCTTTCTATTCTTTTATTTGGTAAATGTTCATCACCAACTTTCCTCTTTAATTGATAGTTTTATAAATTGACTATCTTATTTCTTGGGGGTTCTAGAAAGAAATATGGTTATAGATTAACCTGTATTTGACAATTAGTTTTTAGTGGTTTATCCCTATGGATATTAATTTACTTATTTTAACTAGATTGCAATATTATTTTATTACACTTTGCTTTTTGATATTTTGAAGATTGCAGTCTGATATGCTTTCATATTGAGGTTTTTGTGAATAAAGTAGATTATGTTACTCTATTTGAATTTCTTAATGATTTCTTTGAAAATATCAATGGTCAAAGCCAAATTACCTCCTAGATTTAATTCATGGGACACTGGTGATGCAGGTAGCAGATATCACACATGCATTGCAACAACCGGCTGGTAGAAAGGTTTACAATAAACCTACTTTTTTCTTATCATTTGTTAATCAATAGAAGCTAATGCTACTAAGAACTTAAGAAGTGAGTAATACAAACATGCTTTATAGTCCTTTCCCTTTGCCATTGTCCAATCACCTTGTCTCCATATATGAGGTGTGTACCTTGTGGGCATGTTAAATTCAAAGCATTAGATTTCAGAAATAGAGATGCAAAATATTCCCCCCACTCTCTCCCATCCCCCCCAAAAAAAACAGAACAAAGAAAATTGCTTAAACAATTGAACCAATTATTATATGGTGCTGAGGTGCAATTATGTTTATATCCATATATAAAGCAATTCTTATGGCTCACTGACATATCTGACCATCTCAAACAAGTCCTGAACCCACCATTTGCAAATTGTGTGATTATTGAACATAAATGATTATGTTAGGTCTATAGCATAACAAGGGGACACTTAGAGAATATTATCAGCACTTTTAACGCCCCTCTTAATGATACCTCTGTGACACTCTTGAAATTTGACGTACCCTTAAATAGCTTTCCTGTTGCAAATCATGCGATCTTCTCTATAGTAATCTGATCATATGCGATCTTCTCTATCGTAATCTGATCATTTCTCCACATTTTGTTTATTTCTTGAAAATTGTATGTTGTGTTCTAAAGTTTCTTTTGATTAGTTGACACCTCTGTCATCTTTTCTGAAACTGCAAGAACTCAAACATGTCTTGATTTTCATTTTCATAACCATATGCTTGCCATACATTGCATTATTATTTAAATACTCTTTGATAAAATTATGTCTTTTGTGATTCTTGGTTGGCACCTTTAAATTTAAAACAATGCTATTTTCTATGATGATTGATCTTTCCACAATATATGCACATATTTTTCGAACACATGTTGAAACCAACATTATATTCTATGATTATTAATTCTTCCTCAATATACTCATGTGTTTTTGATAGAATATTTCTTAAAGGATAATGTTTCTTATAATTCTGCTTACAATTAAGTTCCATGGAACTTTTTTAAAAAAGTACATGTTTAAAATGGGAAATGCAAACCCCAAAATCCTCTAGAAATGGAGAAGTGCTATTAAAATGAGTAACCTGGAACCTATAAGTATATATAATTTAAGACGAAAAAGAAAAGAACATGAGAAATGTGTGGAGAGCGGCTTTTTTTGAATCCTATCAAAATACAATCCTTATTCTCAAAATGTAACCTATATAGATAAGGTTTTGCATGTCATGCCAAAAGGAACTGCACAGGATGCATCCTAAGGATGACTCCTAATATTTGACATTGTCACAGTTGGCAATGAGATCAGAAGACCCAACACCAATAGCTCATATTAAAGGTGATTTAGGAGGATGTTTACAATCCTCTAGATCAAGTGCAAACAAGAAAAATGCACAATTTCGAATATAATAGTATTTACATCCTAAACTTTTGTTTTGCCTCTCGTGTACACTTCTTTCTTGTAAAATAAAAAACAGTGATTATGTTGCAAAGAGAATACATACTCTTGCCTTTGTTGATCTCAACTTGTTTCTCTTTACCTAGTGACCAAATCCATGCATAGTTCAACACTCTAAGAGATCCCATTGTGAAAGAACATCAATGTTAAGTTCTGAAATTTTCTTTTGATAATTTTTGAAACCCAAAGCATTCTAATGTGTGCAAGTGGGTGTTCAACTACTTCCAGCCATAGATCAACTACTTGTTGAGTACTCTTAAGGCCTTTTTTTCATCCTCGAGTTTTTCAACTCTAACTTGCAAGTCTGCAAAAACGAGTTTTTTGTGAATTTTCCATTTTGATTCATGCAAGCACCCAGCAACTTTGAGTGGAAAACTTGTGCTGTGCAAATAGACATTGTCAAATGCAGAAAATACAAAACCTGGGTGCTGAAAGCCATGGTATTCGACCTTTTTAAGCTCTGCATGCCCAGGGTAAATATCACACCAGTATTTGAGCTTTTCTTTTTAGAATTGCATATTCATTACAAATATTTTTCTCATTTGAGCATGACATGAGACCAATACAAGCTCCTTATGAGGAAACACACTAGAAATCACCTATGGAAGACCAAGAGTCGTTACTTAGAAACCACTTTTATTTAGAAACTGCCTCCATTTTAGAAGCCAACTATGGAAGACCTAGGATCACAACCTAGAATTCCACTTTAGATGTCCCTATGGGGAATTGAATTTGGGTCTTCACAATGAAAACCCAATGTTTTAACCAATTAAGCTCAACCCCTTGGACAGTATTTGAACTTTTTTCAGTGAATTGGAGTGAGTTTAAAGGATAGTTGAAAAGAAACATGTGGAATTTTAGGTTTCAAGGTTATTTATTTATTTTCTTGTTTTCCAAGCATGCAAATTATTTATAACATGTAAATCATACAATTTTAAATGCATTGTAATCAATTTATTTAAATTTTATTGCTGCTTTATGCAATTTTTTGTGAATAGAATTGTTGGTTTTTTTAATGAACATGGGGTTTAAGATTAACGGTGAAAAAAGTTATTTTTGTTAAATCAAGTAATACTATTGCTATTCAATTACTACATTACATTTGAAATACATTTACTAGGGTTTGCCTCAAGTGAGGTGTTTCAAGATATTTTTGTATTGTAATAATCTAGGTTTCATCCCAAACTTGTATTGAAACATTGTAATCTTGGGAGAACAATTAAATGTGTAGATCCAACATTATCTAAATGTCTCCATGTCAAATGTATACATATCTAGGTGTTATCTCTAATTAGTTGGTTTGTTTGATGATTGTAAAATCCTTGCAAAGCTTTTGCAAGGTATCTTTTTAGAGTAATATAAGAAGTGTATGGGATCTTTCATGGGTTACTAAGTTAGATTATTTTAATGTTCTACAATTTCATTCATTTCTCATTTGTATGCATAGAGACTAGCTTATGCATAGCATTTGATGGTGTATTCATCAACAATATCTTGATCAAGGTGTTGCAAGTGAGTTCTAGTCATTGTATCCTTTGTATTGAAAATTCTAGGCTTTATTTGCCCAATTGCATATAAACACATATCTGCTTACTAATTAACCTCCCATCATCAATACACGCAAAACAAATCAAATTTATCTTTATTCCATATTGTGTTGTAGTTAGTCTTTCTTATTTTCACATCTAGATGTGCATTACATCATTACGAGCTATCAAGAACACATCCCTAGACACTTTGTGTGGTAGTTTATTTTCTTAAAGAAAGTGCAGGACCTTGTATTATCAAATCAACAAACAAATATGGAGTGACAACCTAAATAGGAGTATACTATGTCAAGGTAGATGTCCATTACCTCTAATTGTATTTAAATAGAACCTTAGAGAAGATCCCTTGGTTTAGCAGAGCTAAAAGTCAAAGAAGATCTTACACGTTAATAAATTGGTCCAAAATTGCCTTGCCTAAGTATAGATGTGAACTCTTCTTCCCTGAGTTTGATATCCCTAGTGCTCAAGGGAAGGTTGTCTTTATGGATTTACAACTTTGTGCACCAACAAAATCAACAAGTGTAAATTGTCCCACTTGAAGCTATGACACAACTTACGTCATATGTCAAATTTTGAGTAATCTAGGGAGTGCAATTTGCCTCTTCTACTTTGAGAATCCATATCCAATTCATTTCTTTACGAGATTCCAAGCCATGTGAAAAAGCCACGAAAGAGGTAAACTAAGAGACAACCCTTTCATTTTTGGATAAGAAACTAGAGATGGTGAGAGCACAAGCAGCCATAGCAACAATCATTATTCATAATTCCATGCAAGAAACCGAGGTAAATATGATAGAGATTGTGGACTCTAGTCATAGTCCATGCATATAAGGCACTTACACCTCTAGTTCGAATAAAGGCTAGTCACATTAGGTTGTACCTAGAAACATACATGGAGCACAAACTTCATTAAAACATACAAGGTGGTACAACAAGAAGCAAATAAGGCATGCACAAAATTTTGATATTACAACCACCTTCCTTTCAACATGGTGAAGAATCCACATTGGAGTATTAGGTGACAACATTGATAGTTGCAAAGAAAAAAAACAAGTTGTCATATCCAAAAGAGTTATTTTAAGGTTGTTTGAAGATGTTGATGCGAAGACAATTCTAGAAAATAAAAAGTAGTGATGAAAGTTCAGATGCACATTTTTTTAGATGGTGGAAGGAATTGCTCCCTCATCAATTTTTTGATGGCTTCAAATGGTGAGCTGATTTTCTTGAGGTCAATTGATGCCTCTAATAAAATAAAGAACTCAAAAACTTTTAACTTGATGTTCGTGGAGATTTTCTTAGAGGTGTGCATAGAGAATGTGGTGCAAATTGTCACTAATAATGCCATGATAGATGTGGTGGTTAGGAGAATGCTTCAAGAGAAGCATTTATCACTCTTTTCGACCCCTTACATGGCCTATTATCTTGACCTTCTTTTGGAGGAACTAGGCAAAATTGATTGGAGATCAATTGTAGAAGATGCAATGAACAACACAAAACATATTTATAATCACCCTTGGGTTCTCAACTTGATGAAAGATCAAGGGGAAAGAGCTTGTACAATTGGGTGTTACAAGGTTTGCAACTAACTTTTTAACATTGCAAAGTATTTGTGGTAGATTGATATCTTTGAAGCAAATGTTTGTGAGTCAAACATGATCAGATTCAGCATATTCAAAGAAGGTTGATGGAAAGAGGACCACAAAGACAATTTTTGATGATGCCTCTATGAAGATAGATACAAAGTGTTAGGGGTAAATAACTGATGTTAGTAAGAATAATAATTATAATTGTGTTTATGTTGTGTTTATGGTTATGTTGCATTGCCGAGAGGTTCCCGTCGGGTAGTTGGGAGTTGGTGACGGTTGGCAACTTGGCCAACCGTCGGGTCTATATATTGTTTGGATGGAACCTCGTCAAGGGAGATTATGGATGGATATATTTTGGATAATTCAATAAAGATATAACTCTTCCGGTCTTGTTGTTTATGTTAGAATAATATCTTTCTCTTTGTGTTATTAATGATCATTTAAGTTGTTTCTAATTTCTCCTCTAGTTAATGATTGTTTCTTTTAGAAACATCATCTTTGTAACTCTATTTAAAGGAGCTTTCTCTCCTTGATTAATTGAACAACATTGATTCTTGAAATCCATATGCTTTTGCATCTGTATTATGGTATCAGAGTAGAAAGAAAAATTTTGTTTTTTCTAAAAATTTTCGAATGAAATTTTTCATCACTGAAAAAACAAATCTAGGGCCTGTGATTTTTTCAGAATTCAAAATTCAAATTTTTTTTTCTAAAGGGTTTTCTTTCAAGCGGTTTTTTCTATTGTTCTTCATGTTTTTTGTGGCGGATTTCTTTTTAACCAGACCTTCTTCCCGCAACGCCATTAATCCTCTGCACATGACGCAATTTTTTCCACCTGCAAATTTTTTTTCTGCCATTTTTGGATGGAAATCTGCATTTTCGATTAGGATTTTTACCCTTCAGATCAACTTGATTTTTTTTCCAATTGCATATTCTTGGTGGGTTTTTCGAGATCTCAATTGGGTTGTTTTCAGAATTTTTTGGGTGCATCGTTTTCCGTGCCTCAAATTTCGTGCCAGCGGATTTCAATTCTGATTTCAGATTCTTTCTAGGTATTTCGCAAGGATTTCTGGGTTGTCTTTGGATTTTTTTGGGTCAGTTGTAAAATTTTCTCGAAATCTGTGATAGTCGTAATTCATCTGTTTTTTGAAGTTTGTACCTGTATCTGCCTCTATTTTCTGTATTGGAATTTGTGCCTGGACTTGTCTCAGTGCATTGAACCTCGTACCTCAGGTTTTGTGCACTTAGCATCTTCTCAGTACCTCATTTTTCGTGCCTTGAAAAGCATGAAGATGGCTTATGGGCATCGATGTTTGTTTCAATTTTTAATATTTTTTTACTTGAAATTTTTTTTGATGGGTTTTAATATTTTTTTCCCTTAAAAAGTCTTTGGGTTTTTAAATATTTTGTCCCTGTAAAAAAAATCATGGGAGGGTTTATGATTTTTTCCTCAAAAATTGTACTTTGTTGTAGTCTATTTTTAGTCGCACCTGGAGTTGTTGTGCGAACATCTGCACTAGTCTCTTGTTTGCAGTCTATTTTCGGGTATCTTGCTCATCTACAATAGTTTGGAGGGTTTGCCGATTTTTTCCTCAAAATCGTGACAACTGTTCTTGGTGTGTCTCTAGTTACAGGGAGGAACAGTTCTCCAACATCAAGTTGGACGGTTGGTGTTGTTTTGGGTATCTCTAGAAGTTCTGCAATTTCTGGGAGGGTTGGTGGAAGACTCATCTCAAGTGGCAGAGTTAGTGGCAGGCTCTTGTCTTCTGTTGCAGCGTGTTCTGAGAAGAAGGCGGCAACCTTCTCTGTTATTTCTCTTGGTAGTTAGAACGATGACCATTAAGGGAGGGTATTAGAATAATATCTTTCTCTTTGTGTAATTAATGGTCATTTAAGTTGTTTCTAATTTCGCCTCTAGTTAATGATTGTTTCTTTTAGAAACATCATCTTTGTAACTCTATTTAAAGGAGCTTTGTCTCCTTGATTAATTGAACAACATCGATTCTTTGAAATCCATATGCTTTTGCATCTGTATTAGTTTATCATTACTACTTATGTTGTGATATGTGAATGTTCTGTTACGTGAATAACTGGTACGTGTGGAAAACACTGTGTTATCTGTGAGTGTTACCAACCTTACATGAAGGACTAAACATTTTGGCACCGTTGCCTAAACGAACCTGGAGATAACTATGGCTACAGGCGGAAGGAATTAATGGGCCAGCCATTCAACCAGCAATTAATTGTCGTGGACAACGACACACACGAAGAGAGTACCGCGGAAGAGGCTCAAGAGGATTAGTTGACGACAGACTTGGTAGAGTTGTGGGACGTGTCGGTCATGCAATACGTGCAGAGAGAGGCTCGGGAGAGAGCCGTCTCGAAAGGCACGGTACGTGGTGAACTCACCGTCAGCACTCCCATCTTTGACCTGCTCGGAAGTATCCCAAGGTTACTCGCCAGAAATCTAATTACACTTCAAGACCGAAAGGAGGAAACTGCACGAGAACTCCGTCGGCAACAAGTACTCCGAAGGTACGAGGAGCGGAGTCGTAGGGAGGAAGAGGAGAGGGAGGCTAGTCGACGTCGTACCTCTGGCACTTGATGCCCCTACGGCCAAACAAAGACAAACGTATTACTGCCACTGAAGGAGTAGACGAGGGAATTGTACGGAGATCTCTCTGCATAAAAGAACAGGCCGAAAGGAGACAACGGCTAAGGGAGGTTGTTGACTCGAAGAGCCCGGAGAAACACAGTAGAAGTTGGAGTCGTAGTCAGGAGAGACAAAGGTCATGTACGTGGAAGGAGTTCGCCGAGGTCGCCAGGAACCTGCCACTTCCAGACGTAGCGGAGGAAGATCTCGCCGACCAGGCCCCACACTTGACGTCAAGTGAAGAGGACTCCGGAGCCGAGTCGCAGAGCAACCCGTCGGAGTATTCTGAACAAGGAGAGGAGGCGGTACGGGACCTGCACGAAGAGATCGCCACTATTTTTGAAGCTACATTATCTAGCATAAGGAATTTGTCCTTGTCAAAGGACATCAAAATAGGAGGGTCAGATCCAGAAACCTCGAGAAGGAGGGACTATAGGAGCGAGGGTGACCAAAGCCCTGCGGATAGGGGCCCAACCAGACCAAGAGCATACAGTACCTCCCGGATACATAATACCTCTCCGGCATATAGTCACTTCCAAGCGCTTCATAAAACCCTCCAGGCAAGAACAATGGCACACACCCCGGAGAAACAAAAGCTTCCAAAATTCATGGGCGATGGGTTGGAGGACCCCGTACAACATTGTAAGACATGCGTGACCATTTGGGAGGCAAATGGCCAGGACAACTGGGATTATTGGTTGAAGGCATTTCCAGCCACTCTGCGAGGAATAGCCATTGACTGGTATATGGACTTGGATGCCCAGTATAAAACATCTTGGAATAGTTTGAAGAAGGCTTTCGAAGAGGAGTTCAAACTCCTATGGGACGACAATGAAATTGTGGTGGAGATCTACAATACCAAGCAAGGAAAAAGTGAAAGCGTGCGGGCATATAGTAGAAGGCTGAGGGAACTGGTCAATAAAATGGAGAACCAACCAGCTAATGGCCTCAAGAAGAGATGGTTTGTTGAAGGATTGGTACCATCCCTCAGATGGAAGATGAAGGTGGTCCCCCCGCCCTCGTATGATGAGGCGTACAACCGTGCGATGGATATTGAAAGCGAAAATAAGACATCTCGAGGGAAGTGCCGGGTGAGCGATGGTGATAGTACGGATGAAGACAGTGATGGGGACTCCAAAACCCTGCAAGCACTCCGAAGGGATATGATGAGAATGATGAAAGAACTAAAGGCTGACAAAGAAGGTGGCAGGGAAGGAAAGGACCTATGGTGCACCGACTGCAAGACGGAAGGACACACTAAGGGGAGTTGTCCCCGCAAAACCTTCTGTGACATCTGCCAAGTAATGGGACATTCCATTAAGGAATGCCCGTACAACTTGAAAACACGGAGCACAAAAGTGCTCTACGCCCAACCTGACTAAGTCACACCGCCAGTGACACCTTCGAAGCCGGCAGCAAACTCTGATGCCTCTCCTGGAGGATACAGAAACAATCGGCAAGGTAACAACAGGTCCAATAATAACACGCCAAGGAGCATAATTCAATACGACGCGAAGGGACGACCCATGATTCAATGCAGAAAGTGCAACGAATGGGGTCACTTTGCGCGGGAATGTCAAAATGGGGGTGACGCATGAAGTTTGCTATGCAAATGGTGCGGTCTAGGGAATCATGAGGACATAGACTGCCCAAGGCAAAAAGGGGTGAATATGCTGGAAATGGAAGGTCCGAGGGAAGGCATATTGGCAATCACAAGATTGCAAAGCAAAAAAGCCATGTATCCTGACCCTCGCACGAAGAAGGAAAGACTCCAGGAAGCCAGGGCGGATATCGAGCGTGTGATGGCAGAAGAGCGGAGGGCCTCGCACCCGGTTGCCAGTATACCACTCCAGTCAAGACCGGAGAAAACTATCATTAAGCAAATGTTACAAACCACAATACCTGTACAGGTATCCGACCTCCTACAGACCATGCCACAGTTGAGGATGGCCCTGACGAATGCAGTCGGTGACACCACCGTCGGCCAGGAACACCGGGCAATGACAGAACTACATAGTACGGCTCCGGTGAAGGAACCTGGTACGAACGCCATGGACCCTATGCTACTCACAGTAAGCATTGGACGAAAACCTGCCGTGGTGGAGATGGACATAATGGGACAAAAGCTCACAAACACCATTGTGGATGGCGGGTCCGGAGTCAACGTACTACCGGAGGAAACATGGAGAAGCCTTGGCAAGCCTACTCTCTGGCCACCAACATTCTATCTCGTCAATGCAGACCAACACGGTATCAAACCTCTCGGTACTCTCCAGGGAATCATGAGGACATAGACTGCCCAAGGCAAAAAGGGGTGAATATGCTGGAAATGGAAGGTCCGAGGGAAGGCATATTGGCAATCACAAGATTGCAAAGCAAAAAAGCCATGTATCCTAACCCTCGCACGAAGAAGGAAAGACTCCAGGAAGCCAGGGCGGATATCGAGCGTGTGATGGCAGAAGAGCGGAGGGCCTCGCACCCGGTTGCCAGTATACCACTCCAGTCAGGACCGGAGAAAACTATCATTAAGCAAATGTTATAGACCACAATACCTGTACAGGTATCCGACCTCCTACAGACCATGCCACAGTTGAGGATGGCCCTGACGAATGCAGTCGGTGACACCACCGTCGGCCAGGAACACCGGGCAATGACAGAACTACATAGTACGGCTCCGGTGAAGGAACCTGGTACGAACGCCATGGACCCTATGCTACTCACAGTAAGCATTGGACGAAAACCTGCCGTGGTGGAGATGGACATAATGGGACAAAAGCTCACAAACACCATTGTGGATGGCGGGTCTGGAATCAACGTACTACCGGAGGAAACATGGAGAAGCCTTGGCAAGCCTACTCTCTGGCCACCAACATTCTATCTCGTCAATGCAGACCAACACGGTATCAAACCTCTCGGTACTCTCATGGCACAAAAGGTAGTGATCGGAACACAACAATTCATTCGGGATTTCGTAGTCATTCCACTGGAAAGAAAAGCGTACGACGCCCTCTTGGGAAGGGGGTGGCTGATCATGGCTAGAGCCAATAATAAATGGAAGAAGAATACACTCTCAATCGAAAGTGAAGGCCATAAGTATGTGATTGACCTGAGGAATCAGTCCGTTAGTGAAGAGCTTGCGTTGTCTGACTCCGACTCGGAGGACTCAAACAGATGGGAGTGAGGTTCTAAAGGAGATAGAGGAGGGAGGGAACTGTTGACGTGTATTTTGTACACAATCAAACACAGAATAAAATACCCAAGGGTACCTTATCCTCTCTTGAATAAAGCCTCTGATTGCTAAAGATTTCGCAAAAAAGGATCAATCAGGATGACTCCAAGGTTCTTCGATGTAGGGTCTCTATGTGTGGATAAGCACCAGTGGTCGTTGTGAATGCTGTTTCATCAAGGGGCCTTACGTTTTCCGAGCTGCAGGAACATAATTTCCTAAAACTAACAAGTTCTCAAAAAGATCAAAAGGTAGGGTTTGCAAGAGATGAATTCTAATCTAATCCTAAGAATGACTCAATGTAGGCTAGACTTGGTAAGATTCTACCAATTTCAGTATTGCCAAGGGATAACAACTCAACTGAAATTGATGCGATCTTCTAAGGTGTTTAATGATTTTCAAATCATCAAAAATTATAGATACTATCATAAAGATACATATCAATAGTTCAATAATGATTGAAGGTTCAAGCAATCCAAATATCTCCAGTTGACCACACAAGGCGTACTTACAATCAGTAAGAAGCTAGTAGTTTGGAACGTGAATCTCACCAAAGATCAAACCCAACACTTAGTCCTTCAAACTCTAATACCACTTCGACCGAGAATGATTCAAGAAAGTAAACAACCATGAAAATAGCCACAAGAATTGCAATAAAACACCATAACATCAATATTTTATTGATCTCAAAGCCAAAATAGACAACAATTGCTTGAAATTCTTTCTTCAATGCTCAATCTTGCTACAAAATAACTTTCTTCTCTCCAAAAGCTCTAATCTTCTAACTTCTGACTGTCCACTCTAATATCTATTTCTAATTACAAAATGAAAATGAGCGAGGGTATATATAGCATCCTCAATTACAATGAACGGCCTAGATCAAAAGAAGATCAACGGCTGAGATTTTGACACCTAAACCCTAATTAGGCTTTGTTACAAAAAGTTCCCCTTTTATTGAACAATATTAAATGCATAGCCAAATATTAATTGGCACAAAAATCTAGGAAACATAGACCAATGATAATTAAGGTGCCACATCATCTACAACAACCTCTCTTCTAGAACCTTATTCCCTTTCCAATGCTCTTTCTTAGCATATGCAATGAATCTAGACACAATTCCTTCAATCTCAGCAATAGGAATCTCGGGAAGATTCCTCATTTGTTCCTCCAAGTGGATAACCTGATCAAAGGCCTTGAGAAGAGCCGCATCCCATCCAGGTTCAAGTTCCTTGATCTTCTCAATCAGGAGCATAGTAGCGAACATTTGATCTCGTTGCCCATCTGTGATGACATTCTCATCTTTGCAAAAGATGACCTTGACTCTTTCTTCCAACTCTTGAAGATCCACATCTGTCTCAACTTCGATCCTCCTGCCAAGGATAGTACATAACACCTCAAACACCTTGTCCTGAATTGGATGGATGACGCCCTCAACTTGATTGCATTTTGTGCTGATGTCTTTGAAAAGAACCTCCTTCATCTGAAGTAGAGTTGACCACTGGAGTAAATTATGAGCTCCTCCATCCATTATCTTTTCTTGTGCTAGGATCTTCCTTGGTGTTTGCCTGATTACTTGTAGAACAGGAATGAGAACATCTCTAGTGTGGGCAAAGGCGGCTACTGTTATCATTAGGTTGTGGATGATCTCAAGGACCTGGATAGCTCGGTGGATTGTCTGCATCATTCTTGTTGCAAATTCAACGACAACTGTGTGGGATTTGTCAATCCAAGAGCTCATAAGCTGAACCAAGCTCTTGACTCTCTCTGCCTCGCCAACTGATTCAAGGGGAAGTGCTTGCACAGGAGACACTGCTGGATCTTGACGTCCCAAGGGCTGATTGAGATGGCTAAAGTGGCCTCTCCAAGCACCGACCTCTCTTTCAAGCTTTCTATTCTTTTCCATTTCTTCTCTAAGCTTGTCTTTAAGTGCCTCAAATGAATCGGTTGCCTCATCCAGTGCCTGCTCAGCAGTGAGTGGACCAAGTTCAAATGTTTCTAGCTGGTGTAGCTATCTGTAACTTCCTGGACCCTGTCTCATCTCTGATCATCTTGGACATCTTGGTGGCCTTCTTCTTCTCTGTTACTTCCTGAGAATTTCCTACAAGGCTCTCAAAGTCAATTACATTATCTTCATCCTCAATCACAATCACCCTTGTCAATCTCTCTTTCAACCAATCTGGAATGGCGGATCTTGTCTCTCTGACTTGTATTTCTTTAGGCAAAGGTTCTTCTTCTCGGAGAGGAGATGTCACTTCATCATCATTCTTGTCTTCATGTAGCTCATTGACTTGGGGAGATCGACTTGATGAATGCTGGGGTGTCTTCCCTTTTTCAGGTCTATCATTTTGTACTATTGACTCCATAGACTCATCCACCTCAGGCATCTTCATCTCTTGTCCTTCAACTTGACTTGTCCTTTTCTCATGTCGAGATGATGTACCTGATGAGCGATCTCGATTAGCCTCTTGCTTCTTCTTGGAGGGTTCCCTTTTCTCAGGTCTTTCTTTCCTCTTCGCGCCTCTAGGATGAGAATTGTCTTCACTTGCGCTTGCTCCTCCTTCTTCTGGTCTTTCCTCCAAAGTATAAGTCATTGGTATGTTTTGCTCTCTTAACTTTTGATGTTGTACATCCACCCATCTGCGAGTACATGACAGAATTGGAGCCATCAAAGCTCTCAGGTCTGTAATCTCAGGTTCATTCCAATCTATCTTTATTGCTTTGTCTTCCCTGTCATAGGATGACTGGATATGTCTACCACTGTCCTGAGCTTGATCGGCCACTCTGTAAACTTTTCATTTCCTGATGAAATCTAAAGGTAATCTGGAATGCATTTTTCTTTTCACTTCTAAATCA
Organism: Cryptomeria japonica; assembly: GCF_030272615.1. Taxonomy (NCBI): domain Eukaryota; kingdom Viridiplantae; phylum Streptophyta; class Pinopsida; order Cupressales; family Cupressaceae; genus Cryptomeria; species Cryptomeria japonica. The sequence goes on along the minus strand of NC_081407.1, from coordinate 194,503,439 downwards.
CTTGAGAGATTCATCCAAAAGTCTTCTACCTGAAATTCGTGCTTGTACTTCCTACCATATGCCTCTTCTATATACCCATAACGATCAAAATTCTCCCTTGAGGCAAAGAATGCGAATGAATATGAGGCCAAATCCCTCTCTGCATCATCCAAGGCTAGAGCATTAGGACATACCTCAACTGAATTCCCCAATATGATGGGCACGGGAGCTCCATTTCTATGCCTGTGTCTGAATGTCTTCGCATAGTTTGCCAACTGCCTAGCCACCTCAAGTAGCACTATCTTGTCTGTCGGATACCTCGGCAACATGTAGGGAGGTGAAGGACATCCATGGACTCTGATATATGTAAACTTTTGAAACTGGATGAACCAAGCACCGTACCTCTTTATAAGTTCTTGTGCATCTTGAGATAGCCGATTGTGAATCCCGCCTTGCAATATCTTGGTGATGTTCATCATGAAGGTATCATTGACTAACTTGTAGTCAGTTCCTGGTGGATGATGCAAATGAACATAAGACTCACAAACTCTGACTTCCCCAGGTCCTCTCCCAATCACTCCTCTGTGAGGTAGTCCTGCATATTCAAAACTCCTGATCAAGGCATATATGATGTATGAACTCATGTGGAAGGACTTGGTAGCCTTAAATCTCCTTAACTGCACGTCCAAGCAATGGCTAATAATTCTAGCCCAATGAATCGTTCCTTTTCCTTGAACTATCACTTGGATGAAGTAGAACATCCACTTCTCAAAATAGAAGGCCTGAGGAGCCCCTGTAACTCGATTGAGCAAAGTTATCAAATCTTTGTACTCCTCCTGGAAGTCGATCCTATGTGGTGTGTTGGGAATCTTGCTCAGGCGAGGATGACTTTTGAGTAACCAACTCTTATTGATGATGTTTAAGAAAGAGTCTGGATCATCTTCGTACATGGACCTGGCTCCTTCTAGGCTATTGTAAATCATATCTTTATGCTTTGGAAGATGGAGAGCCTCACTTATAGCCTCCTCTGAAAGGTAAGCCAAAGTGTTCCCTTCCTTGGACACGATCGATCCCGATTGTGGGTCATAATGGCGAGCACACTCGATCATCAGCTCATGGCACTGGACCGCTGGAGGGAAACTGGCCGCCTTGATGATGCCACTTTCAATTATTCTCCTTGCGACGGGTGATGGCTTGCCAATGTAAGGGACCTCCCGAAACTTCTTGACACTGAAGTTTCCCAAGTTGGTATCTCCAATGTTGCTCCACTCTGACACGATTTTAGTCTCCAATTCTTCACTCCTCTGATCTTCCTTCATGAGAGCTGGGCGACTAGTGGAGGCTCCTGCCTTTGGGGTCACCATCTTGACACCTACACAACATTTCATAATGAGTAATATATCTTGCAACGTAGAAATATGGAGTAGAAAGGAAGATTCAAGATTTTAATTAGGAAACTTCATGATAAATCTTGAGTTATCATTTCCTAATTAACTACGCAATTTTCAAAACTCGAAGTTCAAAATTCAAAATTTCAACATTGGGACTAGGATGATCTCGCCATACCTCCACTTGAGAATTAATTCTAAAAAAAATGATGCAAAAATAGGGTGAATTTTGGTTAGGCGAAATATAGATTAAAGTCCTTCCTTTAGCAAAATGCGCCTCCTTTAATCTTTACAAGCATCAACTCCACCACCTTTAGTCTTCAACACTAGAGGAAAATTCGCTCCAAATAGGCCAGCTTTCGCACTTCTTCTTTGCTTCTCCAAATCGCACTTGAAACAATGAGTGAATGATTTGAATAATGAAAACATGCCCCAAATATATAGAGCGCTCACCATTTCACCTCCCCATAGGCCGACTTGATGAAAATAGGCCAAAAAAAATAAATAAAATTAAAAAGGAAAAGGCCGACTTAATAAAATAATAAAAATGATACCTCAAGCGCTCCCTTTTTTAATTTTAATTTAATAAAAAATTAATTTTAAATGCCTTAATAGTAAAAAATCGATTTTTTGGAGGCTCAAAATTAATTATTAAATGCTATGCGCTTTTATTAAATGCCAATTTAATTAATTCTTTTTTCAAATATTTCGAAGTTGATGATTTTGGCACTTCATTCGATTTGGAGGATGTTAACGTTGGGACTTTGCAAAATAAAGAATGCACATGTTAAGCGCTCTGGTCCTTTGGTGAGGGACGGGAGCACTTTTGAAAAAGTGGCACGGTCCTTCAGTGAGGGACGGGAGCACTTTTTCATTTTTAGGCTAGGATTCTCAACTTTGAAGTCAAACCTTTGTTCACCACGCCTTAGAAGATTTTTCCCATCTCATACAACGTTGCCTTAGCATAATCTCGGAGGGAATTTGTTGCTTTAAAAAAAAAGTGGGACAGTCCTTCAGTGAGGGACGGGAGCACTTTTGAGTCCATTGCATGAACTCTTGATCATGTTAATCTTCAATTTACCCTCAAGGCGTAGAATATCACATTTCACACCATCTTGAGCCTTGGTAATAAAAATATCATTTCAAAATGTAAGGTAAATGGTCATATTTGGAAAAAAGTGGCATGGTCCTTCAGTGAGGGACGGGAGCACTTTTGCCAGTTGTCGTCAAAATTTGCAACTCTCGCATCTCAATTCAACTTCAAGGCATTTTAAACACTTTTCAAACTTGCGCCTTGGTCTCAATTTGTCCAAAGTTGGTGAGAAAGGGAAGATAACATATAAAGTGCTTTGGTCCTTTGGTGAGGGACGGGAGCACTTTTGAAAAAGTGGCACGGTCCTTCAGTGAGGGACGGGAGCACTTTTGTGTTTCAGGCATCATCTTGCCTCCAAAATTTGATCAAAATTTACCTAGGCAAAAATGTACAATTTCATCTTCAAAACGCTAACACTTAGACAAAATTTGAATTTTCCCTCAAAAAACCCTGACTAGACCTAACCTGAGACATATCTGACTTCGTGACAGACTTATCTTATTTCAAAAATCTCAATCTTCGGGAGGATGCGTAATAACCTTCAAAATTTGACTGGACTCAGCTTGAAAATATCCAAAAGAAACCTCTAAGGTTTAGCCTTAGCCCAGACAACTCACTCACTCAAAACCCTAAAAGCAGAGAGAAGAACAGGCAAAACAAAAGCAAAAAGAGGGGGTCCCCATTTTAATGGGGCGATGTGTGAAATGGTCACAACAGGAACCCAACGAGGAAGGAGTGCTGGAATTGGACGGATGCTTTGAAGATGGAACTAGTTCATTGGTTGGACTCTTCCATTGGCAGATGGAGGACTACGAGGTCTTCCACCCATAGTGCCACATGCTGCAAATATGCAAGATTGGGGAATCAAGCGGCGGTATGGAAGAGCAGTCATTTCCCTTGGAGTACGGTAGGTACCAGGAAGGGATGGCACGGGTGGATGTCACACCAACACACTGGTTTGAATGAGATAAACCTACTGCAAAGAGGAAGTTAAGGGGGCACCTTAGTAAATGGAAGAGAAGAAATCAAAGCAGACTTGGCAGCAGGATGAAATCGAGAAGAAGAAGACAAGGATCCGCACGGCCAGGCACAGAGGAGAGATTAAATTTGTACAATGTACTGACGAGTGCGGGGAGGTGTGGAAGGAACTAGTGGTTGATCCGTACGGCGTATGGATTGCCCGAACAAAGGCGCGTGAAGACCAAGCATCGAATCCGTACAGTGTACGGATTGTGCGTACAAACGTAGCAGAAGTCGAGGCGAGCAAGGTACAACGAAACATCCCGTACGGTGTACAACGACAACAGAACAATGCACCGTACGGTGTACAATGATCACGCCTAATCCATACGGTTTGTGCCGTTCACAGCAAACCAGTCCGTACAACGTACGAAATTTACAGCACAGCATACGACAATCATAGCAGAATAGTTTGTATGGGGTACATTGCAGACCGTACAACGAGTTGAGAAGTCTGTACAACAGCGTACGACTGCCAACACAAAGGAGAAGACTGTACGAACATGAAGAAGAAGACCGTACGGTACCGTACGAAGGCCGATAGAGGGAAGTCCGTACACATAGGGAACAGGCACATATAAAAATTGAAAGCATTTGTTGGAAAATTCGTGCCATCCGTACAGAGTTATCTGCAGAGTTTGCGAAAGTTGAAGAGGTTGTACGGTGAGGAGAGGGAAGTGTATGGACCAATCCGTACAGTGGAGAGGCAGCAGCTAGTATAATGGTTCGTACTAATTGGCGAGTCACACTGGCAGACCGTTATAATAACAGCCAAAGACGGGAGAAAGATAGGGAAACAGGGCAAAACAATTGCAGTGCAACCATGATAGCTACAGATCCAGCCAGCAGCAGGAAGAAGGCCAAAATCAGGCCAAAAGTGCAGAAGGATCCAGAAGGAATCACGGCGGAGAATGTAGCCTTTGAGAGTGTGACTGGCAGTGAATGTCTTACCTGGTGGGAGGAAACTTTCCCCGACCATGTGATAAAGGATTCCCTTAGAAAAGCTCAGGTGGACCATGCCATCCAGATGCCCACATTTAACATCAAGGATTTTGAGCTAGTGTTGCGGACTATGGTATCCAGATACAACCTGCAGGAAAGGGCTTCCATTATTCAATTCCAGGGATGAACGATACGAGTTTCATTCAAACCAGAGGACTTCAGGAGGGTATTTGGCATACTGGAGAAGGGGGCATTTGCAGTGAAACAAACCAAGGAGCTCACTAAGGAAAAAAAGAAATGGTTGATGGATTTGGTATGCAGGGATGACCTCACAGAGGAACAATGGAAGAGTACGAGGGTAAAGTTCACACCTCCGAAATTATCCTCGACACACTTGGTACCGCAGGAAGCGCTTACGATGGCCAGCCCTGTGGGAGACATACGACCAGTAGAGGTGTTGTTCTGAAAAATCAACAAAGGGGAACCACCAGCACAGCGGCGGGTATTATTACCACAAATCAGCTTGGTTGTACTTGCAGCAGAAGCCACGGAGGGTACCAGTACGGTAGACCAGACAGTGGCAAGAGAGGTCGTACCAGGAAAAGACATAACGGCGGAGCAAGGAATTGGTACGGTAGACTCAGGTTCTGGTACGACAGACATTGGTACGATACCAACAGGCACTTGTACAACATCAGCAAGTACTGGTACAACTCCAACAGGTACTGGTACGATACCATCATGTACAAGTACAATGTCAACATGTACTGGTACGGTTCCAACAGGTCCTGGTACTGTACCAGTAGGAATTGGTACAGTAACAGTAGGAACTGGCACAGTACCAGTAGGTGCTGGTATGGTACCAACAAGAACTGGTAGGTACTAGCAGGTACTGGTATGCCAGGTGCCAGTACGGTACCAGCGGAGAAAGATGAGGCAGGGGATGTGAGGTGCCAGTACGATACCTCACAGATGGAGCAAAAAGATAAGAAATTGTTGGAAGCTGCCCATATGGTAAAGAAGACTCGGGAACGGCAGCTGCTGGCAGAAAAGAACCTAAGACTTCACACCGGACAGCAACCTTCTTCTCCGGCCACTATAGGGATGCCTCCTCCCTCTTCTCGGTCCTAGTTTATGTTTTATATTTCAGCTCTTATTGTCTTAGTCATCTGGAAGACGACTACGGTTTTTGGGGGGGCTAATGTTAGGGGTAAATAACTGATGTTAGTAAGAATAATAATTATAATTGTGTTTATGTTGTGTTCCGAGAGATTCCCGTCGGGTAGTTGGGAGTTGGTGACGGTTGGCAACTTGGCCAACCGTCGGGTCTATATATTGTTTGGATGGAACCTCGGCAAGGGAGATTATGGATGGATATATTTTGGATAATTCAATAAAGATATAACTCCTTTGGTCTAGTTGTTTATCATTACTACTTATGCTGTGATATGTGAATGTTCTGTTACGTTCATAACTGGTACGTGTGGAAAACACTGTGTTACCAACCTTACATTAAGGACTAAACACAAAGGTTTTAAAGGTAACTTTAACTTCAAATTGAATCCTTTATTTATTATTTTTATAAGTATGTACTTTAATTGATTATACTTTGGAAGTGTTGGAGTCTTTGGTGAGGGTTTTGCGCTTGGTGGATGGGGAGCAAAATCTAGAGGGATATATCTATGAGGCTATAGATAGGGCCAAATAGACCATTCAAAACTATTATAGGGGGTTTAAATGTGGATTTTATCTTATTTGGGAGATCATTGATCGTAGGAGCAATCAATTCCACCAACCCATTCATGTAATAGGGTGCTATTCCAATCCTAAGGTTTTTTTCTCCAATAGTTTTGTAGATGCTAAAGAAGGTTATTGAGGGCCTCTCAACATGAGATTTAGATTAAAGACCACTTTATTTTGTAGTTATAGAATTAAAAGAAAGGTAGAGGAAGATCTTCACCACTAGCTATTTGAGGACAAACTAACTAGACATCGGACAACAAAAATTGGAGCCATTACTTGTATCGTAAAAATTAGAATCAATAAAATATTGCTTGCTTACAAACTTTTGAATATCTAATTTGTTATTTCTTGGTGGTAAGATTGGTGTGGAAATACCCCAACTCTTCAAAAACCAACTCTATGAATTTTGTCTCATAAAAAAAATTAGTGCAAGAACAGGGTGGCACACTACAATGGTACTAGAGTGGGAATCTTGCCAGCTTGTGAATAATCGGGTTGAAGGGGAAAGTTGATCATGACATTCCTCAAGAGATATTTGGGATTCGATCTTTATGGTGAGGATGGAGAAGAGAATGCAGTAGTAATTCACTATAAATATCGGGTTGCAAAAACTACTGAAAAGGTATGAAAAATATATGCATCAGCTAGAAAAGTTGAAGGCAACTCTCTCCTTCCAAAATATGACGAATTAATAAGAAAGATTTCAAAAGGAAAATGGCAAAGCAAGAGTGAGAAAGATCCAATCATAATTGATCACGTGATTTCCTGTTATGATATATACAACGATCTTAGTGAAAAGATTGAAGATATGCAGGAGAAAGTATCTTTTCCTCTTTTCACAAAATTGATGGGAACAACAGAAGAATATTGCGCTCCATTGTAGGAGACCATGTCTCTTTCCATTACTCAAGAGAAGAATGAAGAATAGTCAAAACTTAAGCAAAACATTGATGTGTTAAGGTGGAGCAAGCTTTGCTTGTTGAACACGAAGAGGCCAAGATAAAAATAAATATTCCAATCCACTAATTGCCCAGTAATCTGTCAGAAAGTGAGATATTGCAAAAAGCAATTAATTTCCAGAGGTTTCATGCTGACGAGGATGGCTTAGTTGATTTTAACACTGAAATCCTAAGTCACAAGGATTATTGTGTTGAAGCAAGTCTTTCAAAAGCATCCAAATTCAAAGGAGGTAAGTGCTCTACTTACCCTTATCATTTCAGCTCAGGATACGAGACTACTAGTAGAAATTTATTTCTATTTTGCCATCATTACAAACATCCTTATATGAGAAATATGGAAGGTTGCATAAATCGTTTTGTCCAAAATCATCCATACATTCTGATTTGGGATCCAAGAGATCATTTTTCTTTGATGAGAGATGTTTATCTCAAAGTAGTGCAGTGGAGTGACGGAGCAGTTCTCTTGAGATTGATATGGGATCTTAGTATTTTGTTTTGGGTATATAGGTGTAGAAGGCAGATGATTTGGTATACAAGTGCGAACCGCTTGAGGACAAACAATTTTGGGATGAGAGGAGTGTGATTTCCCTGATTTGTGGCTGGGTTGGCTAGCCCAGAATTAAATAAATAAATTATTAAATAGATAATAGATAAAATTACAAATAAATGCTAATTATTAAATAATTTTTTATAAAACTCTTAGGCTGGCCTGTTCCACTGTCAGAAGTTGGTTTTCCTCCTTTGAGGCCAACCTTGGCAAAACATGTATTAATACAAGTTCGGGAGGAGATTGAGCCATTGAAGAAGTTTAATTTTTCTCTTCATTAAACAAATGCCTCTGCTTTCTCAGACACAAACTTGAGAAGTGCTTGGTAGTGGGATGAAAACCCTGCTACATTCGTGTTTGACATCTCAGGTGCAAGGAGTTTGATACCAGTCAGGATAGCAACACGAACCTACAGAAGATACATATCGTGAAGAAGGGAGGTGGAAATCATTTTAGCTATTGAAGAGAAGAATGCAGGTGTGGGCCAAGATACTGATACAAGGGCTATTTGTATTGGTTCCACTCGCACAACCTGCTGTGGGAGTTGCAATGACAAGTCGATGCCACTTTAAGGCACCAATATCACCATTCACTTGAACCAATTGAACAGAACCACACACGGGCTGCAAACTGTGTATGCTAGTCAGCATTAGTAGGAGAATCATCTGATTTGGAGTGGGCAGTCAAAGGATTACTGTCTATTGGAGTTACATAATAACCAGCTACAGGCAATGACTATACTAGTATGAGTTCGAGACCTGAATGTCTTTGATTAGCCCAATCTGAGGGTCTAATATAATTTCTGGTTGTTTAATGTAATAGATTGTCTGATTAATCATGTTGATGATAATTTGAGTACACTTATCCTCTATAAATCTATATCCTGATAATTTGACTATACTTATATGTGGAAAGAAAATTTCTACCTATAATAGTTTTGATGTGTTTCACAAGTTTTGAGTAGTAGAAGAATTTGCAAAGTAAATCTGGAATTTCATATATTTGTATTTGAATTCTGTGCACATATCTTTTGGAAAATTGAGTGGGATATTTCACAAACTCAAAAATTTCCCACAATATTTGACACCTAATTAGATCATATTCACCTAAATTTGATAAGATATAGTAGAAAATGAAATTAATTCCCCACTATAAATAATATTATATAATTATTGGTTACTTTTGGGCCATATTGCCAACTTTTAACAACCACCATTGATTTTTTTTAATAATCTAATGACTAGGGTTATATGCACAGGTTAAAATGTATCCACAGAGCTCCAAGCCCATCAAGCTCCAAATTGTATTTGGGTTGTGGAAGATTTATAATATAAAGGCTAGGGTTAAATTTTGTGAGCCAAAATGTACATGTAGAGCTCCAATGCCCATGGGGCTCAAAATAGAACACACCATTAGATTATAAATAAAAGCTACAGTGGTTTAAAGGAATTTAGGGTCGATTAAAAATATTCAATGTTAGATTAAAAATATTAAGGAATTATAGACACAAGCACTACACCTTAAGGCTTAAACTAGTTAATTACTACCACTCAAGCCACAGGTTAATACACCATAGGAACTTGATTTTTTTAAAAGGAAGGATTCACCATAGTAATTAATACATTTGCCTTTTTTTTGGTCAACATTTACCAAAATTTTCTACAAATTTCTAGTGATAAAAAAAATTGCAATAAAAACACTAAATTTTTCATAAAAAAGGTTTCATGAATAGAAATTAATATTTTTTTCCAAAAAAATGAATGGTTTGCCAGAATGTTATATCATTTTTAAGGGAGATTTCTCAAAGTTGTCAATGTCCAACACTTGCTGTACCAATAGATTTGACCGCTACTTTAGACATGTTAATGTCTGATTTCTATTATTAGTTGGATAATATTTAGTTCTAGTGTGTTTGAGTGTGTATTAGTGGTAATTTTGGAATGCATATTTTGCTGTTTCAATCTGGAGTACGTTTCCTCCTTTTTGGGGTGTTACATTGGCATACAGAGGAGTTTGCAGCATGTTATTAGAATGCATCAGATCTTTTTGACAGAACAACAACAATTGCACAGTGATATCAGACCTACATCAGCCTCTTGTATTATCTATCAGAGGTATATTTCATGTCAGTTAAATATATTATATATCCATGTTATTTGGTCCCATTTTGGATGTTGCAATAGTCTGATTTGGTAATCAGAACTTTGTATCAGTTTATAACAAAAGTTTACTTACTTAAATGTTAATTTGTAATGCATTTTATATATGTGCTGTAAATCTTGAATGATACTATCGCCAAAGCTTTTTATTTGAATGCATTTAATTTTGTAAGTGGGACGGTTTAAAGTCAATAGTTATAGCATTTCTTGTTTAGTCCATTTGGCATGAGCAAGTTGGCATTATTGACAATTATGGTTTGAGTTGAGCTTAGAAGTTTTGCCACTAGCCTTCATTGCATGCATGCAATATGCCAAAAAGCTGTTGATAGGTTGGCTTCATTGCATACTTGCAATATACTTGAAAGTCTTTGTGCTGCTATATATTGCATCTTTGTTATGTAATTTGTAAAAGGGTTGCATAAGTCTTTGAGTTTGTGTTAACTCTTGAAATCATATATTGCACTGGTGCACACAGGGTTCTTCTTTTGTTTAATCTCATGGTATTGATTATTATTGTTTTTTACTGTTCTTATTTGTAAGTCTTGAGGAAAGAATTTATTCTGAAACTAGAGAATAAGAGGAACATCAATCTTGAAACGAGAGGAATTGGTGAAGGTAACACCCAAGTAATTAGTTTAGTTTTAGTACCTAGTCAGAAGTTAGTTGGTAACAAGCAACAAGAAGGCAGCCTTCCCTCTATGAGGAGAGATTTAATCTCATGTCCTGTGGTTGAAACTACAATTTTGTGAACCTTATGGTTTAAAAAAATTTCACCCAACAGTTTTTGGTGATTCTGTTGGGGACATGAGCACGCAACCAAGCGCTTCATGCTTTGGTTGAAGTACATCTTGTTCCTTATCATTGGTCTTTTTTACACTTTGTGGAGATTCTACTTTGGCAGAAAGAAGCTACACACGTGGAAGGAGAAATCAAGGTATTATTGATCCTATGTTTGAGTTGTTACAAAAACACAACTTTGATTTTCTTCCCACTAGAGCACGATCTCCTCTCCAACGTACAAGAAGTTTTCCACCTACTAATCTGAAGTCTCCTATACCAAGTGAAGCCTCTAGTGCTATCAGACCTTTGGTTTTACCACAAGTGCAAAGGTTTGTGGTCCCGCCATTTTAACCAGTGATAATGGCTACTCAAGGTCCTTGGGGGCAGAATTTTGGCCCTCTCAATTTAACTTCACCTCTTCATCCACTCCCACAAGGTTCGCAAAAGAATATCCCCAAGTTCTATGGAGACAGAAAGCAACACCCAGATGAATATATTGCTACTTTCTACATTGCATGCGGTATTCTTGGAGTGGAGCATGAAGATGTTTCAATAAGGCTTTTTGTTGAAACATTACAAGGTGTTGCTACAGATTAGTTCTACCACTTGGCACCGCAGACTATTACCAGTTGGGATACACTCAAGACCCAGTTTGAAGCAAGGCTCAAGCCAGTAGAAGATGTGCATGCTCTTTTGGCTTAACTTACCCAAATGAGAAAGGAGCCACATGAGCCTATGTGGGATTTTATTGCTAAGTTTAACAAATTAAAGAACCGGATTCCAACCACTGCTCAACTAACTCCAAAAAATCTCAAATGTTTCTTTGTTAACTCTCAACTGCCTGAGGTAAGTTCTTTGTTGAGAAGGGCACCTGTAAGGGATTTGGCACATGCACAAACTCTAGCAGTTGAAGTTGAGGATGATCTGATTCTTGTTGGAAAAATCAGAAAAGATCCTAACAAGTCCAGAAGTTCGACTTCACTTCCAGAGTCATCTTCATCTGGTACTACTAATCGTATGGTACAAAAGTTGGCAAATGAGATACTCTCTTAAATAGCAAATTTCTCAAAGTTCGTTCTCCACTACATACAAGGATATTCCAAGGAGAACTTATCCTAATAACGCTAGCAACTATGTAGCCAAAAATTAGAACAAGCTTTTGCCTCCTCCAGAGAGGCTTGCTCTTAAAGCTCCACCTACAAATGCAGTAGTTGGATACTTTGAAACGGAACAAGGTGATGTTCCAACTTCTGAAGAAGATGTTGCAGCTCTCTTTCAATACCAAGGAGATGATGCAATTGGTGACTCTACTATCGGGTATATGCGTTATGAAGAGTCTGCAGGACAAGAATAGGAAGCTAATGTTCAAGCTTATACAGTTTTCACCCGTTCTCAAAGTCAGCTCAATCACACAAAGGATGATGGAGCAAAGACAAAGGATGCTCCTTAATTGCCAATAACCATTGCAAAGAAGGGAAATCCTTTGTCTGTGTTAAAAAAAGATACATTGGGAGATAAACAAGTAAGTGTGTTTGAACATCCTCCTATTTCTTCTAATGCACCTAGACCAAGTTTACCAAATCCAAAATCACAGACTGAGAATTCCCAATCTTCCCTAGCAAACTCTTTCCTAGCCTTTGATATCATTGACTATGCGAGGAAGACTAAGATTCCAATGTTTGAAGTTGAATATCTACAAGCTAATCCTGATCAATTTGACAGGTTAGCTAAGTATGTAAAGGACAAGGATAATCATCCTGTTCAAAGTTCTTCCTAGAATACATCAGTTGTTCTTGAGCCCAAGACTTTGCCAAACAATCTTGTTAGCATTCCATCAACTGTCCTTGGAAAAATAGAACCTTTTTATATTTCCCTGCTGATTAATGGTTTTAAACTTAGTAATTGCGTCATTGATTCGGGTGCCTCTGATAATGTGATGCTAGCCAAGGTGGCTAATGCATTGGGTTTGACATTAACTAAGACTTTTGGTTAGTGCTATTCCATGGAGAACAAGCAAGTGCCTTTGATAGGGCAAATTAAAGATGTACAGTTTGCCTTGCCATCTTTCCCTGATAAAAAGATCAAAATGACAGTCTTGGTAGGAGATGTTCCTGCATCCTATGGAATGTTATTGAGATGTAACTTTTGCAAAGATGTTGGTGGTGAGCTCAATATGGATATGTCAGAGGCTAGGATTCCAGTTAAGTTTGTAATGTAGAAACTTCTTCCTGAAAGGGAAACTAAGTTTACTGTAATAAAGTCTAACGATCCTCATGCACAAATCCTATTTGAGTCAGCAGCAATGGGAAATTATTACTTGCACATGGATGAAATTTCTGAATTTGCACAAGACTGGTCAGAAATTTCTGAAGCATCTGAATCTTCTTATGAGGGTGTGAGCAGCAATCAAGGATCAGTTTCTGATGAATTTTTAGTAATTATTGATGCAGCTCAAGAATGTGAGAACAATGACATTGGTGATTCCAATGATATCTAGACTCTAGAATTCCATGGTAGTTGTTCTTGTGTTGGGTCTAGAGCTGGTGTTGTCCTCATATCCCCCAAGGGGGAAATTTCTCCTTTCTCTTTCAAATTGCAGTTTGATAATACTAACAACACTGCTGAATATGAATCATTGTTGTTAGGAATGGAGGTTGCAAGAAAGAAACGGATATAAAACCTTCATGCTCAAGGTGATGTTGAATTTGTGGTGTGTCGGGTAAGGAATCGATATCAAACGAGGAATGATTGGTTGAAACATTACAGGAATCTTGTTTGAGATTGTATTGAAGATTTTGATGCCCTAAATATATCTATGGTTCCACGAGAATTCAATGACAGAGCTGATTCGTTGGCAGTATTAGCTACTCTTCTAATACCTTATAAGGATTACAAACAAGATAAGTACACCATTGAGTTGATTTATAGACCTAGTGTTCTTGATAACCCTGATCGCTGGCAAGTCTTCAATAATGACAACCAAATTGTCAATTTTCTTGAAACAAAGGAGACCTTTGAAGATTTGTGCTTTTGAAGGTAGCAGTTCATCTTCTCAGGATATAGTCTCTGAGAAAGATTCGAAAAGTGGGGATGAATTCTTACAACTAAAAGGGAATAAGATCCCTAAAGGGTTGCTTTCACTGGAGAAACTTTTTGACAAACATGACTATTACGTCAGAAGCAACAACAGACGGGACCTAATTCAACCATGGAGATTGACAAATATAATCTTGGATCAGATGATGATCCTAAGATGGTTAACATCAGTAAGTGTTGCACTACTAAGGAAAAGGGATAAGCTCATTAGTCGTTTGCACAAATATATGGATGTTTTAGCATATTAAATATGATGACTTAAAATATTTTCAGCAAAAGGAAGTTCAACATGACATTCCTCTAAAGGCTGGAATTGTTCCTTTTCGACAAAAGAAAAGACAATACGACTCGAAAATCTCAGGTACCATTCTATCAAAGATTCAAAAAATGTTGAATGCTCGGATAATTTTCCCTATTCATCATTCTACATGGATAGCCAATGTTGTACCGGTGTGTAAGAAGAATGGTGAGATCTACGTGTGGATTTTAGGAATTTGAACCAGTCGTCACTTAGGGATAATTACCCGTTGTCGAAAATGGATCAGGTTCTACAAATAGTGATTAGTTCACATATGCACTCTATGTTGCACGACTTCTTCAGCTATAAACAAGTGGAGGTTACTGAAGAGGATCGGCATAAAATAGCCTTCACTACACCATGGGGTACTTTTGCTTACCGCAGAATGCCTTTTGGTTTAATCAATGCAGGCGCAACATTGTAGAGAGCAATGGATCTAGGCTTTTGGGATTTTCTTGATAAGTTTATTGTGGTATACCTTGATGATCTGGCAGTCTTTTCTAAGAAACATCAAGATCATTTTTTATAATTTACAATTACTTGAAAGGTGTTAGCAACATGGCATTTCTCATAATCCCAAAAAGTCAATTTTTGGGGTTACTAAAGGTCAACGCCTCAGGCACATTGTGTCTAAAGAGAGTATCAAGATTGATCCTGAGCGGGTCAAATCTATTCAAAATCTTTCCCTACCATCAAGAAAGACTACTGTGCACTCTTTCTTCAGGAAGGTCAATTTTCTGCAGCAGTTTGTTCTTGATTTTGCAGAAAAGACACGTCATATCGTGAATATGATGAAGAGAAAAGCAATTTTTTCGTTGGAGTGTAGAAGGCAAAGTTACATTCATTGAGATCAAAGAAGCAATTGCACATGCTCTAGTTATAGTTTGTCCAGATTACACCAGAGATCATGTATAGTTATGCTTCTGAACATACTCTATCTGCTATCTTGATGCAGTAAAACAGAGAGGGGATTGAATCTTGTATTTCTTTCATGAGCTATCCATTGAAGACTCATGAATTGAAATACTTTCGGATGGAAATGCATGCCTATGCAGTCATGAAGGCAATGAAGCACTTTAGGTTTTACATTCTCATCTCTCATACTATTGTTTTGGTTCCTGACACCACCGTTAAGTCTATTTTGACTCAGTAAGAATTTGGAACTAAAAGAGGAAATTGGATTGCGAAAATCCAAGAGTATGATTTGGAGATTAAGCCCACAAAGATGGTTCGTGGGAAGGGATTATGCCAACTAATGGCTGAAAATAAAATAGAAGATCTTAGCAAAGTTGAGGAAGAAGATTTTGAAATTCTTCCTATGGTTTTGTTTGTCAGCACCACAAATGAATGGTATTCCAATATTGCTTATTTCCTTACATATGGAAAGTGTCCCCCTAATTTGAATCACAAAGAAAGAAGGAACATTAAGCTTAAGGCTACATATTTTGTCCTTTGGGACAATGGTTTGTATAAACGAAGTGTTGATGGCACTTTCTTGTGTTGTGTTGACAAAGCACAACAAATGAAGTTGTTGGAATCATTCCACAACTTATCTTGTGGTGGTCATTTCTCCACAACGGCCACAGCTCATAAGATTTTGCGAGCAAGGTATTATTGGCCCACTTTGGTTTAGGATGCATGCAATTGGGTACACAAATGTGATCTGTGTCAGCAGTTTGTAGGCAAGTAGAAACTTCCAGCGCTACCCTTGAAGCCGGTGGTGATTGAAGAACCATTTCAACAATGGGGAATTGATTTCATTGGTGTTGTTAATCCACCATCAAGTGCGGGACATACTTATGCCCTCACTGCAACTGATTACTTCACCAAGCAGGTGGAGGCCGTCCCAGTCAAGCATGCTACTTCAGAGGTAGTATGTCGTTTCCTCAAAGAAAACATCATCTCAAGGTTTGGTGTTCCTCATAAGATTGTGGCTGATAATGCTACTACTTTCTCATCCTATGAGATAACACAGTTTTTCTTTGAATATGGTATCATACTTGCTCATTCGTCTGACTATTATCCACAAGGTAATGTTGAAGCTGAATCCAACAATAAGAATCTTGACACTATTTTAGATACTTTACTTTTTTATATATTTATGTATATATATATGTTCTATTAATTATATATCTTAACTGAATGAGTTCCCTAGAATTGTTGTATCACTGACCCGTATACACATCCATAGTTGTACCCATGTTTTGGAAACGTAGCTGGGTGACCATGACATGGATGATTTAAAATCAATTTGTAGAAATTTATGTAAGGAATTAATCTTAGGTGATCTTCTGTTTAACCTTTAATTTTACTAATAATGTGGCAAGATGGTGAAAAATCCAGCTTGTCCCCTTTTCCTCCAAAAAGGGCCTTCTGTTTTAAGGAAAAAGACAAACAAAAATATAACCCTTTCTATTTTTTTTCCATTTTTAATTGCCGTTGTAGATGAACTCTAAACCTATGTTATCATGTGAAAAGAATCTGAAAATCAAGCTTTGCATATTTGTTGAAGAATTATACAAAGGTCGTAATGTCCCCTATTAGGAGATAGCCTATTTTCCGATAATTAAACACATCTCATCGTACTTATTATATGTTATTATGCATTTGTTAGCTCTAGGGAAGAATAAGCATACATCATACAAGGGATAATCAACATAGCCAAATCTAATCCCTAATCAATCCTAATAATCAATCTTAATGGAGATTGGGAAGTATCTTTGTTAGGGCGCTAGAAAACCATCCTCCACAAGTAGTGCATTTGTATGATGTAACATATGCCCATTCCACCGCAGGCCTTATCTATTGCCTTTGTATGATGTAGCACATGCCCATTCCACCGCAGGCCTTATCCATTGCCTTTGTATGATGTAGCACATGCCCATTCCACCACAGGTCTTATCTACCTTGTGAGGTATTAATACTGCCTTTCCCTAATAATTCCACATCCAATCCTAATAAAATTAATAATAAATAATTTTATGTAAGCACATCCCCATAATTTTAAATTTTAATTTTAAGTATGTCTATCATTCATATTGCAGTCTATATTAATATTACTATTAAATTCTGCATAAGAATATTATCAGGCTTCATATATTAAGCACATCCCTCTGCATACCACCAAGAACAAGGATGTTACTGCCTGTAACTTAATAACAGTTCAGATCTGATCTGATCAATGGTGCTCTCCCTGGATGCTTTTGATTCCTTTCCTTTATATCTCTCAATGCGAGAGAGAGGTCACACCTCTTCATCATGTATGCCCTTTGGCAAGAGACACACCCTTTCACCATTAGCACCCTTTGAAAGAGTGCAACTCTTCATTATTTCTGCCCTTTGAAAGGGACACAACTTTTCACAATCGGATCTGCACTTCTTATTTAAATCAGATCTGCACTTTTGATTCCAAAATTATCCCCCCTCAAATGAGGTTCTCTTCTCCCTTTTATATCTCATGTTTGACGGAGTCGCAACTTTTCATTTCATGTCTTTTGACCATTCATTAACTTAATTAAATTTTAATTATATTTAATTATATTTTACTTTAACTTTTAATATTTAATTAGTATTATTATTTTTTATTATTAAATTCTATTTCAAAGTGGGGACATTACAAAGGTCTATTATAGAGAAAATATTTACCATTAAATATCTGAATTTATTATTGGAATGCATGTTCTAATATTATTCTGAAGTTATATCTGAGCATCTATTATAAAAGTAGCTGAATTGTGTAGTTAAATTGATTTGTTGTGTTACAATGCATGCCAGAAAATGCATATTAATGAGCTTATTGAGTCCATTTCCTTGTCACTTAGAGAACTCATTTCACTTATTCTTCATTTGCCAGCTGGAAGGAGGGGGAGTTGCGAGTGGAGGCTTACGCGAACTAATACCTTGCATTGCTAGGACATGTGTAGCAGTTGGAGTTGATGGCATTTTCATGGAGGTACATGGTCTAACTTAGCATTTTTACATCTCATGTTTCACAACATAAATTGTAATTTTAGCAGAAGAAGGATTGACTTTCTTTCTTGTGCTATATACTATTTTGAATTAATTCTTTCCAATACCTTTGACTCCTCAAAACTGCAATTTACCTTCCAAAACAGATTTTATCATAATTGGAAGCCTGTCCCCATAGGTATAAACTTTGATTAGAACATGGTATGGATTTTGAAATGTTAGTTAGCCTTGAAGCTTTGGAGCTTTTCCAAATTTTGTTGCTCAAAAGATTGCTCATTCTTGTTTTAAATGGTATCTTGAATTATTTTGAAGCTTGCTATTGAAGTTGATATTTTATAATATGTTAATATATGTTATTTTGAATTAATGCTTTCTAGTTCCATTCACTCATTAATGTTGTTATTTAACTTCCATAAAGACTTTTATAAATTATAGCAATCAAAAGCTTGTCCCTAGTGGTTATTTAACTTTGATTGGAACATGGTATTGATTTGGAAATATTAGTTAGCCTTGAAGCTTTGTATTTATTTCAAATTGTGATCCTCGCAAGATTCTTAGTGCTTGTTATAGTATACAACTTTCTAATTGGGCATGGGTCATATTATCTTATATATGTAATTTGTAATATCTAAGTCATATGGAATGGTATGCTATAAATTGGTGTTGCAATGGGTCTATCTATTTTGTGTTGATGAGACAGGAAAACAATTTGATTGTGTGAGGACTTCCTTGCTAGCATATTTGAATTTTGGTGTTATGATATGTGAAACTTCATTTCATGATTGTATAAGAATTTATGTTGTTCATGAAATGATCTATGTTAAAGCTTAATCTCTAGATTCAATATGATATACAACTTAATGTATGGGTTTATGATCTCTATACCCTTAATTGTGTGTTTGTCCTATTTGAAGTCTGCAAGATAAATACTAGAAAGTTTATTATATAGAGGCCTTGTTATGCAATTTCGTCCTCTAAATGTGAATTTAAGATTAGCTACCTCATATCATTCATTATGTTGTTTCTGCTAGCTGGCTTGTTTCTCTTGACCCAACCAAATATAATAAAAGATCCAGTTATGCAGCCAAATGGAGGTTGAAAGTAAGTTACAATATTAGCAAATTCAAAATGTCTCGACTTGAAGTCTTGTTGCAAATCATTGAAGGCCATTTTATGAGTATGAATGATTCTTTTGAATGATTGATGTAAATACAAGCAAATGACTATGATTTTATAGAGAAAGAACATTTAGATATATGGTAAAAGTAAAAGGAAATACATGTCGATGGTTTAAAAACCACTAGCATTGAGAGAATTTTCTTATAAAGATGCTTCTTGCAAGTGTAATTGTGATATGCCAAGTCAGTTGTAATGTCCCCAATCTATGGGCTGGGTCAGCTAGGTCAGCTACCGAAATATTAAATAAATAATAATTTGAAAATTATTAATAAATGAAAATATCAAATAATTTTGAATTGTGTTCTTGGGTCGACTTACCTTAACCACCCCTGGGAAGGTTTCTCTTGAGGCCGACCTTACAAGTTTGCTATATATATGAGTTCAAGGGAACAAGGTATAGCGTCAAATATTTCTTACTGTCTTGACATTAAATGAATGTCGGGCTTTCTCAAACGCAAACCTGAGCAGTTTACCAGGTGGTAGGACGGAAACCCTGCCAACCTTATTACTCAGTATTAGATTATTTTGTTATCATTTCTCAGTTAGTGACCATCTCAGCTATCTCTTTTCTTGACCTGTGCCATTGTAACTAGTCCAAGGCATCCAGAAGAGGCTGCAGGATAGAGTTCAGAAGTTTTCAGTGCATGTGGAGATCTGCAAGATATTCTAAGTGGGCACGAGTTGGCAATTCAAGACAGCATGCACACAAAAGATGGATAGAGACCGCATTACCCAAGAAGATAAGGAGCCCATAATAGGGGCCGGTGCTTGCAAGCATATTGCCAATACTTCCAGGTAGGTGTATAGTGCATGAAGACTACCATTCACAAGAGGAAACGAAATATTCATAAAATAATTGCAAGTAGTAGTTGCTGGAGAAAGGCCTGCATTCAAGATTGGAGACTTAGCCTATAGAGTGTGGACTGTCAAAATTATCTTATCCTATTTACATCTTCAACGGGAATCAAGAATCCTACTTTGTTGTTTGTCTGACAACACAGCAAAGAAGGTTGTCTTTAATGAAGGTGAAGGTACATACCACAATATGGTGTGTATGCAAACCATTCTAATTTTAGGGATTGTAGCCATTTTGTAATCAGATCATATATAAATTGTTGTTCTCAGAATATCTGATTCAGTAAAGTCCATGGTACCGGCAAACTTAATTAATGCATCAAAAATTAAAATTATTGGATTTTGGATATTATGATCTCCTACCTGTAATTTAAATTGTGCTCCTAAAGTTTTTATTAATATCTGTGATAAAGTTTCCTTGTAACTGTGAAAATAAACTTGAAGATCAAGAGGGAATATTTCAATGGTATCAGAGCCACTTTCTTGCCAGCCTGTGGGAAGCTTTGCAGCCTCATGAAAAGACACAGCTGTGGATTTAATGTCATTACGACAACTAGAAGCCTGCCAAAGTTTAGTATGAATTGGATTGAGAGAGATTGGATTGTGATGGAGGATTTGAAGGTGTAGTATGATAGTTAGGTGGAACATTGTGGTATGTAGGTGGAGGAGATGGTTGAGAAACAAATGGGAGGATGATTGAAGGTGGAATGTAAGCATATTGATTGATATAATTCCCCCCACTACTAACACGTGTAGCATTAACATTTTGCGCAGCGGTAGCCATGACGGAAGATTTATATGTAGGCTCATTAGGTAGAGATGTAGGAATGGGCACGAAAATCTCAACTTGGTTTGGAGGAGTGGAATGTCCAAGCACCTAGGCACAACTAGCCAATTTCATAGTGTTTTCATCCACTATGTGAGCTATACCACGTAAAATATCCACACCATGTTCATTATTTTGAGTCGATCTCCGTAGACCTTTAATCAAGGGGGTTGCCTCTCCACCCAATTGCTCTTGACTCACAAATTGCTGAAGATCCTCCAATTGCTTGTCAATCTTCCCCAATTTCTCAGTAGACACTTGATTTGAAGAGTCGTCCTCATCATGAGAAGCATGAAGGGAAAGATTCTCAACAATGTTAGGCATGGAGGGTGCTGGATTAAGAGACAAGGATTCATCCAAGCTCCTAGAATATAAGTTAACCGACTCAGACTCAACACCCTTAGTGTTTAAACCATGGGAAGCCATAAGTCTATAACTTATTCTCACTGGGATATTGGAATTGGGACAACAGGTAATGAAACTCATACACAAGCACAAGGAAGACAAAGCTAATGGAATTGGTTTGTGCTCTCATTGTCTTTTATACAATTGTGAAATAAAGTGCAAGTACTAGCAATGAAACAAGTGATTAACCAATGCAAAATAGCAATAGAATGATCAATTAACCACTTGATTAAGCAAAATGAGCTATAGAAAATTAGAAATGATAGATTTCAGCTATTGATGTCTCTAAATTTTAAATTATATGCAGTTAAACTCAGATTTGAACGTCCAAATCAAAAATAATGCAAAAAATGTTGGGTTCACCAAAATGTAATGTGGGGAAAATGGGGCTCACTAGTCTAAACATGCAGACTAGGAATCAAATCCATTCACATCAACATACATTAGAGACTAATCAGTGGGCCCAACTTCAAACCCTTGGGAGAGCTGGGCACTATGAATTGGTTACTCTTCTTTTCTATGATTTGATAAGATAAAATGACAAAATGCAAGAACTGGGTATAAAGATGCAAATTTGACAATAATCAGCATGAACAGTAAGTTACAGTTTTTATATGCAAATTCTAAAAACAGATCTAGAAATGGAATTCAAAAAAGAATTTGTGTCTGCAATTTGAGCCTAAAAGTGCCAGTCTATGTGGCTAGGTGCCACTATTCTAAAGATGTCTAATGCATATTTTGTGAATAGATTCTAGATCAAGATGCCCTACAGATCATCTCCCTAAAATTTTGTCAAAAAAGTGTTGAACATTGTGGCTAATCCACAGTGACTAGGGTTTTCTGCTTCTTCAAAGTCTAAATTTGTTCATCTCAATCTACACTTCATGAATCTATAATCCAAATTTTCCAAATTTGAATCCTACACAAAAACGAGAGAAAATGGTGTTGGGTTGTAAAGGGGCTTGCCTATGTCAAACCTCAAGTAGGAATTAACCTCCCCTACAACAATGATGATGAAAAGGGAGGTTATCCTTGCAAGGGAGAGGCTAAAAACCTTAAGGAAATACAGAATTGAAATGTTATACCCTTGCTATGAATCTCCTTGCCTTGAAGTTGTTGACAAAATGGTCAGCGCTCCCCTCGGGATTCGTGACAAGGGACTAACCGCGTCCCGTGCAATCCATATCTCTACAGTTTGTATCAGGCATTGACAAATCAATCTTTTGACGCAATGGCAAACTGGGCCAACAAATGGTATCAGAGTGTTGGGTCATGGGTTTGAATCCCCTCGAGTAACACTGAGGGGGAGATTGTTGGCAAAATGGTTAGCGCTCCCCTCGGGATTCGTGACAAGGGACTAACTGCCTCCCATGCGATCCATATCTCTACAGTTTGTATCGGGCGTTGATAGATCGGTCTTTTGACGCAACGGCAAATTGGGCCAACAAAAGTCTCATGAAAGATTGATGTTGCTAGGTGGAAGGTCACACATTCCTTCATTCATGGAGGAAACACACAAACTTGATCATGGATGGCATCTTGAATGCTTGATCTCTCCATCACTGCCTTGAATATGACTGAATGCTTGTTCAACTTGCTTGATGATACTTGAATAAGGATATGAGAGATGTTTCAAATGAGGGGGGTAAGACTTGCTTTTATACTCAACCTCATGAAATGTGTTGAAAATTTGAAAAAGATTGAAATTGGGGATCACTTTCCCGCTCAACATTTTTCAACCGCTAGAGGGTTCAAATTTGGGCCCCTTTTGGCTAGACCATGATGCTAGGCGCCATAGTCCAAGAGGACTAGGGCACTAGACACCTTAGTTCAGACCTCTTGGGCTAAGATTTGGTCATGGAGCTTGAAAAGATGCTAAATCTCTAGATCTAGGCACTGCCTTGAGTAGAACCAATTAGGTTCAGGGGCATGAAGGGAGAAACGCTAAAGTGAACCCTAAATGAGTATGAAATTGTATGAGGATACAATTTGCTACACTACAGTTTGTATAGCAAAATGATGGAATACAATATAGTGTTTGGTAAGAGCAATCTCATGTGCCATTCACTCACTTGTTACTAGGACCAATCTTCTGCAATTGTGAGAATGGCAAGGAAAGGAATATATGGGATAAATAAACTATTCTATGGTGAACACTTAGTCCCATAGAGTCCATGAGAGGTATGTCTATTGTTAAGAAAGAGCATAGATTTACCAAGTGAAAACACCAATATTCATATAGCTAGAGTGAATCTTTAATTAATTAGTAAGAAAATGGATGGTAATAAGGACCACAAGATGATAAATGTGGGAAAGGATGTTAGTGGGAGAAGGTTGGAGGGTGTGAGGAGTCTGAGGTTGTGAGCATAGTGAGGGATCAACAAATTATTAGGTAAATTAAGTGCGGATAAGGGAGACATCAGTCGGGGACAAGGAATGAGATTGGAGGTAACACCTATTATGAGGACCAATCATTAATAAAGTAAAATATGAATTACATTTTTTGCGCCATAAATTATTATTATATTTTTTAACTAAAGATTTTAGATTTTTATATAACACTAGGAACTCTGTAACAATTGCAAGGGGATCTATGCAATCTAACATCTTCAAAGTCATCTCAATAAATGAGTTAGGAGTGGTTCTTGGAGGTTTTTTGTCTCGTTGATTAAAATTCTATGAGTATTGTATAGGAAATCAAAAGGACGATTGGAAACTTTATACAGAATTGAAGAGGTGTGACGAAGGCATAATTCACTAGGCAATCCAGCACACAGATTACTCCTAAGGATATGATGGGCTTTCTAATTATAAATTGTTTTAGGGCTTTGACATATGTTGTCAACTAGACTCTATCCTCCAATGACTGGATTCTTTAAAAGCTCCGTCCTTTTGAATCATGTTGATGATGATTTGAGAATCCCCTTCTATGTCCAATTTATGAAAACTGGACTTGAGAGCAATAAGGAGACCCGTCCCATGTCTATGGATTTCTTCTATAGTTTCAGAACTTGGATTGATGACCAATATACTTGTTGTAGGAGAGTGTGCAAATTCCCTTCTTTCCTAGAAAATGTCTCCACTACCTCCTTTGCTTTTGGAAGCATCATAAAAGTTTAAATTTATCCACCCTTGGTTAGGTGGTTTCCAAACTTTCAATGATAGAACTTTGATTTATTGTATTTGAAATCTAGCCCATATTTCTCTTTCTTCAGCTATTGCAAAATCATTCATATAACTGGAACATAATTGACTTTTGTATGACTTGAGTATCTTGACCTTTTAATGGATATTGTTTTCAATTTCAACAATTCAAAGGATGTGTTGTTGAGTGTTCTTAATCATCAAAGGTTCTTCCATTTCTTTTCTCCGAAATCTGCTGCAACACAAAGCTTGGAACTAGATTGACAAGACCTTGGCAATGAAAGGGTGCTTGGCCAGCATATACCATATTTTCAGATATTTATCAACTCTACTTTCAATAGGGATTTTCATTTTGAAGGTGGAGGCCATTGCTTGCTACATGCATTCCTCTTGGTTGGGTGCAGTGTTCTCTCCACTCTTGATGACAAGTTTTTCTTTTCATGATTGACCAAGGAGTATTTTAGATTTAAAAAGATGCAGGACCATTTCCATTTGAGACTTATGCTGAGCCTTGTTGAGGTAGTAGAATGTATTTTTGACAATCAAAACTTCAAAGTTGAAATCTTAGTGATTTTGTACTTCAAGCATCTAAAATCTGTACAAGTTTCATGTGTATGACCAAAGTTTTCTTGCCATAAACAGAATTTTCTCATTGAAGCTTCCATGGATAAGTTTGCTTGGATCCAACACAAATGGATTAAACTTTGGTCTAGGCATTGGCTTCTTGGTTTCTTTGAACAATTGTAAGCACCTTTGTCCAGAATTCTTCCCCATTTTTTCAGATTGCAGGCGTGGTAATCAGATTGCTTCTGTCTCCTAAGTTGTTAGCTTGAAGGACATTGACTCGTTTGTTATATGTGAATCTAAGAGCATTAATGATAACATCAAGTAAGGCATTACAATTCAGTTTTTTGACATTAATCTTTGTATGTATTGTTCCAAATTACATTTAAGTCAAATACTTGCCCGATGGTCTCATCTGTAGACAATCTTATCTTATGTAATGCATGTTATGTCAAATTAGTTTTGTTAATTTACTAATCAGCTCAGCCAGTGTAAGTTATTGTATGGTTGTAAACAGTTAGGCTTAACAGTAAGTCTTAATTGACAACCACTGACTCTTAAATATACTTCCACGGTCAGGGAAGGTACACTGATTTATAACAGGTCCTCCCTATAATGCTTGCATTGTAATCGAACACTACCTCTGGTATAAATTATCAATCATTACACTTTTGCAATCATTATGATATGAATTGCTTCTCTTGTCTTATACTTCAATTTAGTATCTAGTAGACTAGTAGTTTAGTTTCAGTAGTTAACATGATCAAGATTCTTAGGGATATTCTCTGCCACCTTAAAAGTTACAGTCTTCAAGATAGTAAATTAATGATGTGAGATGGATGATCTTGACCATCCTTGTTGTGCCAGGCTTTGAAGCTAACTGCATTTTTTAATATAATTTTGAGATGATTCATTTTCACCTTGGCTGTTTATAAGCTCCCTCATTGCATCTCCAAGTGAGAGATATGTTTGATAGTTGCTCAAGAAAATGCACTTGAGTTGGAGTAGTACTGGGATGGGGAACCTCTTCGGAAGTCTTGATGCTTCAACTCTATGAGCATCATCTAGATATGATGAGTGCTAAGTGGGTAGATTATTCATGCTTATGAGAGATAGGCTCTTGCAAACCATTACTCATGAAATATGGGTCAATGAAAATTGACTAAAAAATATGTAGTTTGAGTCCCTATAAAACATCATACAATTTGATCCATAGCAAAAACACCACCTAAATGTAAATGAATGAGCTAGGGGAAAACACCACCTAAATGTAAACGAATGAGCTAGGGAGCTATATAATGAATGGTTCATAAGGCACAACACTTGCTAAAGGTTTTGCAAATGGGGTAGCAAAGTAAGTGCACTTGATCTTGGGGGAAACTTTATGGTTAAGCATGCTTGAGCCAAAGTAGTCTAGGATGGGTGACCTCCAAGTCTTGATTCTTCGCCCATGTGAGCATCACCTAGATGCAATGAGTGCTAAGTGACTATTCATGCTCATGAGAGATATGTTCTTTTGAACCACTACTTGAGAAATATGTGGTCATAAATATTGACTTGAAACTACATAGTTGAATCCTAATTAAACATCAAGATAATCATAATGTGATACACTACAAAAATACCACGTAAATGTAAAAGAGCTTGAATTGGCAATTCATAACTATGCCTGATGCCAAAGTATTGATTGATTGCAGATGCCTTAGGCTTATTATTTGGTTTTGCATTTGTCTAATCATTTCACAAATGCATTCCTATGACTTATGTTGAAGATGTGTTTTGGTGGCAATGGGGGTGGCGTGTAACACTAAATTTGATGATCTTGAATCCCTTGTCCTTGTTCTTGTACGACATTTTCATGAAGTTTCCTTTGCAGCTAATTGATGACAACAGTCAAATGTCTTTATAAATCTGCTAGAAATCTTTTATAGTGAGTGACAAAATTAGATTTATTTATGAGATATTTGTGAATGAACCTTAGAATATATGGGTAGTAGCTTCTCCTTACCTAACCAAATAGTAAGTTGTTCCACACATACGATAGAAGTGCTTGGGCCATCTAGAAGTTTAGCAACTATTTCTATGGTTCAACAAAGAATCTGTGATTGATATTGAATTGGACAGGATGGGCCATGGATATAGTGGGGTTGGTTGGACCCAAGAATTCCTGAGCAAATTTCAAAACTTTACTCTATCCTTCCAGTACTGAAAGGATTGTATTGTGTGTTAATTATGTAGATACAAGGTCCCTGGTTTCTATATTGTTCACTAACCTTATGGATAGAAGCTTTTGGTTTTCTCTGTGCCTTCACAGGAAGAGGAAAGATGGTTTATAACACCATTTAAATCCGTTATTCATATATTTAGTTTTTGTCCTGTAGAATTTTAGAAATATTGATTGTACAAGCTCGATTTTAAATTTGGACACATTTAATGGAATCCTGTCTATCCAGGTTTAGTTTGTATAGCTGTATCAAAAAATATTTTCCAGTTCATTGAATATTCTTTCAAACTAGGATATCGAAAGAAGAAAGGAGATGCAGAAACTATAGCAAAATGTTTGAAGACAGTAATGCACTTACATATTAATATAAAGAAAAGTTCCTTTTGTATCGTTCTCTGTGTTTTGTAACTTGTTTATAATTTGCAATATAACTTGAAATTCATTTTTGCCTTCTATATGGAATTTTTCTATGTAATTGCTTTGATTTTTAATGTGACAAATATTTTTCAGTTTATATTTTCATATATTACTTTTTACTGCATTTCCTCCATCTTGTCCCATCATTTACTTTAATGTGTGATTTTAAGGAAACCAGGGGAGATGATCTGAGATTTGTCCTCAGCTTGCTTCATAATCACTAGCAAACTGAAGACAACTTTTCTATTTTACTCTCTTTCTATACAATAACAATGGACAACTTATATTTTTCCATTTTGTAATAAGACATAATGTTGATGTTACTTTTATTTGCAGGTACATGATAATCCTCTAAGAGCTCCAGTTGATGGCCCAACACAATGGGTAAGGACAATGTGCATACCCTTATCAGCCATTGGAATAGGCATTGGACTGGCAGCAAGCATATAACATGAACTTATACTGTGATTTCAAGTATTGTTTGTATTTTGCTAAAAGCACAAGGCATGAGTTCATTTATTAGTTCCATGAAATGGTATGCATTCTTTAAGCAAAAAACTGATAATAGTCTTCTCAGGTATGGCAAATTGTGTCAAATATATTTAAATGGAGAATGGAAGCATTGCTTGTCATTCATTTCCTTTGCTGCATAATTTACTTTGTTTTGAACACACTTATCCTCAACTAAGTTCTGTGCATTTCGTCTATGCAGCCACTGAGGAATTTGGAGGAGCTACTAGAGGAGCTCATCACTATTGCAGTAAGTTTCAGAATCTTTTTCATAAAAGATAGTAAATGGAGGTATAGATGAGGATATGCAAGAGAGTGATCTATGTTAATGATTATGCATATGAGGATCTATATTCTCATTTTGAATAGTGGAAAGTTTTATAGTAACTTATTTTGCTCATAGATAACAAATTAGTGGAAATATGACCGAAGTATCTACACCATTGCTTGTTAACTTACACGTAATTATATAATGAATATGCATTAATGCATGTGGGCTCAAACTGAAAATTGAAATGATATGACTTGTCTTTAATTTTTTAATTCTGACAGAAAGTAACCAAGGGAAAGCAAAAGTTTACAATAGACCTGACACCTGTTGGGAAAGACTTCTGACATCATATCGAGATGTTTTGAATCAACGCATCAGATGGAGCACCAATTGAAGATTAATTAGCTGGGATAGGAGGGTCAACCTCCCATGGCAGAAAATCTGAAGTAATACAAGTGCATTTTTTCGTACGTGACAGCTTGAAGATATTGATGTCATTTTAGAGTATGCAAGAATAATAAAAGTATTAGCTGTTACCATCATTGACTTAGTTACAACCAACGATTTGAAATTTTTCAATGCTCTTGCTTGTTAATTTCTGGATCTTTTTTTTTAAAGCATATTAACAATTTACCTCCATGAATGGCCTATACCTAATCCCTCATCCCTGATAAAGTTTTGAAAGTCTTTGTTGTTCTCAATTACTTCTCTTAGGACACCTTTTGGAATAATGGTCTTGTACAATAGAACATCATTCATTTAAATGCAAATATGATGCTTAGTATTGGAGTTTCTACCGATGTTGACTTAATAACTCATTTACATTGTATATCTGAATCATGCTCTTTAATTTGTATTGGCAGAATGATTTTTCCTCAACGTACAAGACCATATGCGAATAATAAATTAAATAAACACCACATTTCATTAGGCTCCAAATAACCCTTAAATAGTTTGATTGAATTCCTTAGTTTTATAGGTAAGAAGGTTAGATGCTTGTTTTCTTAAAAAAATTGTGATCTTATTGAAAATACTATCAATATAAGGAAAACCTCTAAGGGCCATCATTGAAGGTTTTCCAACACTTATTTTCTAGATTTCTTTTAGTTTGTATAAATATGTTCTTTAAATTTGCTTGTACCCATTTCTATTAGAACATATCAGTCTTATTTCCTATTTAAAATATTCATCATAAATATGAAAAGCCCTTATGGCCATACCTTGAATATCCTAATTTTTTTATTTGGGTGGTGATGTGGGATGTAAATAAAGATCAATGAGTCAATTTTCTACAAATCAAATGAGATAGCAATCGAATTGCTTTCCAAGACACTTGGTTTCATAAAAGAAGAGTTTCCATCTTTTTCTTAAAATTAATTTATAAACAATTTAGCCACAACAAGTGCTAATGAGGGGCATATTGCAACACCTTTAGATTATTCATAGATAACACCCTTGAAATTGAAAAAAATCAATTTCGAATGAATCTCCATCAATAACTTAGTGTCATCCTTGTTGAGAAAATGTCTCAACCTTGTTGTTTCTATATTTCAATTAAATAATTAATTGAAAAATTGTAATTATCGTTTAGTTGTCATGAAAGTTGCTAAATGCAATTGTGACAACTTGTAAGATGTTTTTTAATTGTTGAAATAGTAAAAGCGTGAAAAGGGAAAAGATAAATGAAAGCTTGTTAAAATAAGGAAAGTCTTTCAAAAGACGAATAAAAACAGAAGTTAAAAGCACTTGTTGATATCTATTGATAAATATAGATGGTTTGAGCATTAAAGATTATAAATATGTGAATAAAGCTCTTGGAGATAAATTATTTAATTTATGAAGAACAAAAAGAATATGGATTAACATTATATAATTAAAACACCTAGACAACCAAGATGGAACTAGAATTTTCATCAAAGAACAACATTCATGGAAATCTGTGACATGGAATATTATAAGATGGTGCAAAGAAATGATATTGAAATAATATGATAGGCGGCAAAAAGTATATATCCTTTTGGAAGGACCAATTAATAAAACACAAAAATTTACACCAAATAGAGAAATGTATGGATTAAAAGGATTATGTAGAGATTATATTAAAGAAGGAAATAAAAAATGATTTTGGTAAGGACTTGGTATGGTCTTCTTGAGAGAATATTAGTTAAGACCTACATAAAAATATAGAACCCAATAATAGAAGACAAAACTCACAACCCAATAATAGAAATAGTCTAATGTATTTATAGATCAATCTCTTGAGAGAGGGTAATATCATATAATAGCCACTTCAAAGGAACATTCATCTTATGTTTCTTGAAGGGACAAACGTATAGTAGAGCTAAAGAAAATTACTATTATTCCATGCATGTCAAATAAATATTATTATTCTAATAACTAGTGGGATGACATACAAAGCATATGCATGCCCAAGTGCTTTATGTATTATTATAACACTATCCTTAAGTACATTACAATTCATGCCCCTTAGACATGTTTTTCCCTCAAAACATGCAAAGGAGCCAAAAAATAGAACTACTATAAATCAATACAAATGTGGTTTCATGTGCTATCATCTACTATAGACATGTAATCTTCACTATAGGTTGTGTTTGATGGCATCTAAATACCACTCAATCCATAATCATATTGATTCCATGCTAGAATTCGTCTTGTTTTTCTCTAAGTTGTCATTGATTCAATGATTCCAATGGTGATTATAATTTATCCTTTGGTTCCTTATATATCTATAGTAATTAGTCTACTTGCTTGCCTCCATAATGGTGTTTCCTCTAACAATGGTATGGATTTCTATACAAAGAACTCATTTCTAATCAAGTTGGAACCTTATTTGATTTCTCCCTCTTTTTTGCCACTATTTCTAGATGCTCTTGAAGGGTACGAATATTTTTTTCCTTTTTTCATCATCCATTTGCTTAAACACTTTTGTCCATTATTCAATAGTCATGAAATTAGCCCCCCTTATCATTGCTTTAGTCTCCATTGTGTAATAGCATACAATGTGATTTTCTTCTTTCTATTTTAAAGCTTCATACTCTTCTTTTGCATATTCATGTTTATTGTTGCCAAATATTATAGTTAAAGATATCCAAGAACATTATCCAACCTATCCATATCTAAAGTATAAAAAAATGAATGCAAAACATATTTAACCCCTTTACTGAACAATTTAATGTGCGTCCACTTTGGGTTTGCCTTCTAAACCTCCCTCTACATTTCTTGGAGCATTCTTGCTACATGGCCATCGGTAACTCTATTGGCCCATTCTTGAAGGTGGATGATGTCACATCTTTCATGGGCCATTCCACCTTTGCCCGCATCTCAATTGATATTGATATCTCCTTGCCTCTCCCTAGGGATGTGGTTCTTATGGTTGGGGATAGACCTTGGACTCAACCATTGGACTTTGAGGGCCTCCCCTTTTGCTGTCAGAAATGCTTCTCTACAGGTCATTTAGCTTCAAATTGCTCCCTTCCACATCAAAAAGGTGTTGCTACTTGGTGGAAGGATGCTACAACTGATCACTTGACTATCTATGTTGCTGACTCTATTGACTCCTCTTTGGAGGATGAGAACTCCTCCCAGGATGATGTTGTGCCTCTTATTGTCTTTGAAGCTATTGTCGATGTTGTTGTTTATGTCCCTGTGGTTTCTACTCATGTTGACTCTGTTTATATCTTCATTATACTCCTACTGAATCTACTCTTGATGTTGTCCCTCTGTAGCAGCGTACTGTGATTCTCCAGCAACACTCTGCTAGCGTCTTTGATTGTGTTTCAAAGGGGTCCTCCCCGCTTGATCTCTCCTTTGATGGTCCTAATGATAGTATTGATTGGATTGTGGTTTGTCACGGGTGGAAGGGGAAGTCTTTTCTCGTCCCCCAACCCCTCCTTGTCAAGGTTCACGTATCTCTCCCCTTCCTTGAGTGGGGTTTTGGGTGTTTGTTGGTTTGATAGGTATTCCTTTGGCCGGTCCAATTGTTTTTTTCGGGGATTGCTCCCCTCTTTTGTTGTCTCTCTTACTGCCTTTGGGTTGTTGTTTTAAGGGTCAACACCCTTGTTCTTGTTTCTTTCTTAATCAAACACATATTTATCCATGGAGAGCTTTAAAAGTTCAAAATTTGGAACATTCTTACCCTCTATTTCAATGTCTTTGATTTGTAATGCTTGTACCTATAATTTCCTTGCTAATCTATATTAATAAACTTATACCCATTTCTAGGGTTTATATAAATAATAAAACTTTCTTATTTTGTAACATTTATAAAATAAGAGAAAAAGCAACAAAAACATGCAACATATATTAAAAATGATCAAACCCTTAAGGTATGACAATACTATGCAATAACTAGTTTAAGGGAGAAACTCTCTAAATGCCACAAATTTCTTATAAAACAAAAACTCTAATTACAATATTCAATATTTTTTTATTTATTTTTTTCAGCAAAAGACCTTGGCCTATAATATATTAAATATAATTGAAGATTTACATATACTATTTAAATATTGGTTCTTTGCATTTGCTAAGTTGTTGTAATATATAGAATCTTGCTACATAAAACTACTAATATCTCATCTATGGGAAATAAATTCGTTTAGTCTAATAATTAGTAGGATGAGTTGTAAAGCATGTGTGTCCTAATATTTTATTTATTACTATAGTATAATACATACACATTTATACTATAATAAGATAAAGTGTTACTTGGCTCGATTCATATGGTTTGCACTTGTTTCTTAGCTCACTCTCCATATATTGTTAATATGGTATTTTGTGCAATTGTAACCAATCTTTTTGGAGATATAATTACAGGCCTATGCCTTTTATTTTAAAATAAATAAATAAAGAGTTAGGATGCATTAAATTTGTAATTCATCTCACTAATTATTAGAATAGAAGTATTTATTATGCATGCATGTAATTATTAGAATAGAAGTATTTATTATGCATGCATGTAATAGTAGTTGTTGTCTCTAACAAATTCTAGTGGGATGGCTAACAAAGTACATGTGCCCTAATAATTTTATTTATTATACTATAGTAATTAATAAATTATTAGTGTACATATGCTTGGCAAGTCATCCCACTACTTATCAGAGTAAAAGTATTTGTTCTTATCAAAGCTCTATGTATTACAAGGAATTACCAAATTTAATGCAGCAATCTTGATTATTGTAATCGAAATTTATGCTCTATAGGGGTCTTCCCCTCAAAGTTGCATAGGAGGATCGGCCTTTTGAAGCGGCTATAATATGTTGTTGCCCTATCTTAAGGGTTTGATTATTTTTAAATATAATAAGTTTTTTTATTATTTTTACATAAAATTCTTAGCATTTGGTATCAAAGCTCTTTCCAAGGAAGAATGAGAGAATTTTATTGTTCATTTATTAATTTAAAACAAGTTTCTCGTAGACGATTATGTGTCTTACATAGGTCTTCAACAAAAGTGATTTTATTCATCAAAAGTGATTTTATATTTATTGGAAGGACTTTGCTTTTCCAAAAGTGGTCACATTAAAGATTTGGATTAGTGTCAAGTCAGATGTGCCAATGTGCAATTTACCATATGATTTAAATTTCTCAAAAAAATGACACATGCAATTTACCATATGATATAAATTTCTCAAAAAAATGACACATGAATTTAAAATAATAATTGATGTCTTACAATGCAGATAAGAAATCACATTCTATTTTTAACAAATAGATAGAAATAATTAAATATATTTTTTATCATAAATCTAAGGTTTGTTATCAAATAGCTTAAGCCTTTGACATAATACATTTTTTACCTTGGCCCTAGCCATTTCCTCACTTAGCATTCTATAGAAGGAGAAGGAATTGCAGAAAAGAAGTGGGCATTGATACATGTTAGATCTTATTTGTGTTCGTGAACTATTCAGATAGGTTGGGGCAACGGGCCTCATGACAATGCCTATCTAGTTAGAACCTGTATTATTGTTTTTGTTTGATAAAGATAATTCAAGTAAAATTTAAATATTGCAATGATTATTTTCAGATCTTTAATATGGTGGTTTTAGATCTTAATAGTTATTTTTGTAATGTTAGCTTTAAACTTTAAGAATATTTGTCAATTATCTTTTTTTTTTAAATTAGTGACTTTATTTTAAAAAGATTTGTCATCTATTTCAAAAGTTTTCTATTATTTCATTTAATTTTTAATCATTGATATTGATGAATTATATATACAAAATACACATTTAGAAATATGAATAAACTGCTCATATAACTTAAAAAATTATAATGACTTGATCTGGAAATGGCTTCCTACCACATATTTCAGATGGGAGAAACTTTGGAAAAATTATTAAATAGGGAGATCAACAGCAATCTGGCATTATCAAACGTATGACACTACAAATAAAGTTAATATAAAAGCATAATAAACAAATTGAAGAAAATTCTTGCAAGCCTAATTTTGTGGCTACATTTACATTACTTGTCACATTCTAAAAAACTCAAACTATTTATATTGTAATAAGCATAAGTTTACTCATAACAGACATGACTAAACACAGGCCAAAGAATTCAAAAGGATTTGAGGTGAGAAGTGTTGAATTTGGCTTATTCAGAAAAGGTCCCCACAAATTTTCTTTATTAAATGCACTGTCTGATCTGAGTTGATGATAAGAAGTTGTGGACAAACACAAAATTTCATACAACATAAAAGATCTGTTATTTAATGCACGTCACACCTTGGATTCCTAATCCATACCTCTGCTCAGTAGAATACAATAATTTTACGTCTTTTTCTATCTCTGTTTGAAAATGGCTTCTAAGGTTACAGATGTAGCAATTCCCCATCATCATAATAATTGTCTACTCACCCACCATCATTATCCTTCAACTTCATCGTTCAATTTGGTGCTATTGCATAAGATGGGGAGCTTAAAAAATTGTGTTGGAATTGATTTTGCAATGAAATTTTTTGGTATAGTTTATAGAGTATTGGTATATTCTTAGAAATCTCATTATTGAATGAAGTTAGACATGAAAAGGTGTTTTTCCATCCAAAAAAATAAAAATAAAAAATTGTGAAGATTTATGAAAGTGAGGTGGGAAAAAATTACAAAATTATAAAATTCAAAGTATGTCTTATATAGCTTAATATTGTATATGTGATAGTTATTTGGATTTTAATAAGAGGCCTACCCAAATCCTATCTTAGGATAACTCTCACAAATAGGAAACCCTTAGAAACAATATAAAAATTAGAGTGAACAATTTGTAAGAGAACTTTTTACATGGAAAGGCAAGTGGCTAACTATGGTAAGAAGAAATCAATTAATTAACTTATCTAATGTCATTTTTTAAGATTCCAAGTTATAGTGAAAGCAATCACAATTATATAACACCATCAAGTTTGTGGAGTGAGACCAAGGAGAAGAACAAAATTGTTTTGGCAGGTTGAGATCAATACTATCTATTGTTAAACATTGGCGTTTGTGCATTAGAGATTACAAATATGTAAATAACGATATTTGTGTAAACTACTGTGGAGAACATGTGAATAAAAAACGGATTGGATTAAAAATTATAACTATATCACTTAGACAACCAAGATGGGACTAGAAATTTCCTCCAAGAACAACTTCCATGGGGATTTGTGATATGGAACTTTATAAGATGGTGCAAAACAATGATACTAATCGAACTATGATAGGTGATAGAAGGAAGTATATATTCTTATGGAAGGATCCATTGATACAACACAAAAATTCACACCAAGTAGACTAATATAGGGATTAAAAGGATTATGTAATCAATCATTAGAGTAACTAAGTCAATGACTATATTGAGAACTTAACAAATAAAATATGATTTTTGGAAGGACTTGGTATGGTATGTTTGAGAGGGAATTAGTTAAGAACCTTCATGTACTAATATAGAAATAACCCAATAATAGACTAGATAACTCACAACCCAATAATAGAAATACTCTAGTGTATTTAAAAAATAAATTGTGAGATTTTGCCAAGAACAAGGGCACAATGAAAAACACAAAAGAGAGACAATGGTATGACAAGAACAAACTGTATTCTCATCAATATACAAATGATCAACTGGATTAACCAATAAATGAATATAGGTCTGCATATATAGGCAAGGCCAAATGGATATGTGAGCACACAATCATGTCATGTGGCTCAATGAGAAACAAGGGTAGGTAAGAAAAAGTAGGGGTAGGTAGGAGAAATAATATAATATTTCACAAGAGGTAAATGACCCACCGAATGTGGAGTGTAACAGCAAGATAAGACCATAAAAGGTGGAATTTCTCCTACAAGCAACATCCCTATGTGCACACTTCCCTAAGTGTCTCATATCCAAACTATGATGAGATGCATTATCCTAAGTTAACTTAAGTAAAGTGTAATTATATCCTATAAGAATAAATAATTACACCAACACCCCCCCTTAAGTGCAACTTAGGGGAATGAAGACTCAAGTCAACAATACAAGATGGGTCCCGGCTACTAGGCCATGATAGTACCCATGTACAATATGCAAATGCAAGCAAACCTATGCAATGCAATCTCTCACAAACAGAGAAATGGAGAAAACCCAATGGGAAAAAACTCCCCCCCAAAAGAGAGAGAGATAAATGTACAAAAGACTCTCAAAGAAGAAGGACAAAACCTCAAAGAGGAAAAAGTCCCCCCGATAAGAGAGGAAGGAGAAGTCAGCTGACCCCCCCTAATGAGACATCTCGCATCCCCAAGAGAGCTCGCAATAGCTGGAACTTACTCTCGGTGAAGGGTTTGGTGAATATGTTTGCAACCTGCTCCGTTGTAGGACAATACTGCAAATCAATGACCTGCTCCTGAATCAGTTCTCGAATGTAGTGCATATGAATCTCAATGTGTTTGGTCTGCTGATGCTAAACCGGGTTCTTCGAGATTGCAATAGCACTTTGATTGTCACAATGGAGAACTGTCAGCCGTGGAGTGGAGAACTCAAACTCTGTGAGAATATGTTGAATCCAAATAGTCTCAATCGCTATGTTAACAGCCCCTCGATACTCAGCCTCAGTCGAAAAGAGAGAAATAGCATGTTGCTTCTTGCTCTGCCAACAAATGGGGTCCGAACCAAGGTGGAAGCTGTAACTAGAAGTAGACTTACGATCATCAAGATCGCTAGCCCAATCGGAGTCTGTGTAACCAACCAAGTGAAGTCTTGTGCCTATTGCATAGTGAATCCCATAATGATGTGTACCCTAGATGTAGTGTAGGATGAGTTTGGCGGCTTTCCAATGAAGCTCATGTGGTTCTTGCATGAAGTGGGAAACCATGCCAACCGCAAATTAAATGTCAGGGCATGTGTGAGTCAAGTAGATGAGACTACCCACAAGCTGACGATACAATGTGGCATTGACTGGTGGAGAAGAACACCTAGCCTCAAGCTTGACTCCTGAAAGAAAGGGAGTCGATGCAGGCTTACAATCAATCATATGAAAGCATGCAAGTATATCAAGAGCACACTTGGGTTGTGAAAGAGTAATCCTAGAAGATGACTGTGAGATCTCTATCCCCAAGTCAGTCATAGCAAATCTGTCATGCAAGCAGATTTGACACTGCTAATGATGGATGTGGTGCTCCCTGTAATGATCAAATCATCAACATAGAGCACAAGTATCAAGTGTGACTCATCCTGTCGCAAAATGTAGGCATTCGGATCAGAATGACACCTGGTGAACCCTACTGAGAGAAGAAAGGAATCCATCTTGGCGTACCAAGCCCTGGGGACCTGCTTAAGGCCATAGAGAGATTTCCTCAGTCTGCAACCAAGGAAGAATCTTGGATGAAACCCTATGGCTGCTCCATATATATCTCCTCATCAAGATCCCCATGAAGAAAAACACTCTTCACATCCATCTAATGTACAACCCAACCATGATCTGCAGCAATAGAAAGTGTCAAGTGAATGGAGTTCATCTTGGCTATGAGTGCAAAGGTCTCAGTATAGTCAACACCTGGAACTTGAGAGAAACCTTTCGCAACAAGTCAAGCCTTATACTTATCCACACTACCATCCGCTGCAAACTTGGTCTGATAGATCCACTTACATTGAACCATCTTTCTCCCCTTAGGGAGAGGGACTAACTCCCATGTGTTGTTCCTCATCAAGGAACTATACTCTTCCTCTATAGTGTGGTCCAACTAGGGAACCCTTGATGCTTCTTGAAATGTATGTGGATCAGAAGTGGTAACAATGTATGCATGTGGAAGGTCTTGATGTTGTGATCGAGTCCTCTGTGTATCTGAAGGATCCCCAACAAGAGAACCCACTGACTCAAGTGTCTGTCGAGCCCAACGAGGTCTAAGTGGAGGTAGAGAATGAGGCTCCTCAACTGCAAGTGGACCCTGCGAAGGTGTAACCCTATGAGTCAGAGTTGAAGGAGTCTCATCATCTGAATCACTCGCATCACTATCCACAATGGAGGAAGGTAGAGGAGGAAGAGAGGCTAAGCTAGGAGAGATTTCCTCAAAATGAACACTCCTCTCAATAAACACCTCATGTGTCTCAGGATTCATTTATCAATGCCTTAACACCCTCGGGATATCCAACAAAAATACAAGGTCGACTCTGAGGTTCCAATGCCTTGCGCTTCTACAGAGGAATGTGAGCCCATGTTGGACACCCAAAGACTCTGAAATGTCTCACAATCTGTTTCCTACCAGTCCAAGCCTCAAAATGAGTAATACCTGTCAAAGCTTTGTGAGGAACCCGATTTTGGATGTGTGTGGCACAACTGATAGCCTCTACCCAAAAGGCAAGATCAAGAGAAAGTGCATGTATCATACAGCTAGCCATTTCTTTTAGAGTTCTATTCTTGTGTTCTGCAACTCCATTATGTTGTGGAGTGTAGGCAACAAAATGCTGAAGATCAATCCCCTCAAATGTACAAAAATCCTCAAGTCTTTTGTTCACATATTCCCTTTCATTATCAATGCGAAGAATCTTGACCACTTTCCCTGGTTGCTTCTCCACATGAGCCTTGAAGTCTAGAAATCCGTCAAACACTTCACTCTTATAAATAAGAAAATAGACTCAAGTAAAGCGAGAGTAGTCATCAATGAAGGTGAGGACATAGTGGGCCCTACTAAATGAAGGTGATGGAAATAGACCTACTACATCATCATGAACAAGTTGAAGAACTTCCAAAGCTCTCCAAGCTTTCCCCTTATCAAACTTCTCCTCAGGATGCTGGCCCATGGAACATCCTGAACATACACCCTCTGAAAAACTAATTTGAAGTAGACTTGTGACCATGTCTTTAGTGCTAAGCTGTTGAATATAGGGGTAGTTGAGGTGACCAAACCGCTCATGCCATAGCTTACTTTCTAAATTTGAATGAGTAAGCAAGGCCCTAGAAGGAGAACTTGGCACAAAGTGGGAGAATGAATAAATTCTTGAGTTGTCATTGACTTGTCCCACTGCTACCAAGGCATCATTATCAAGTTCCTTTACCACAACTAAATCAGGTGTAAACTCAACCTTTTTCCCATTCCCATAGTGAGTGATTTGGTAGATAGAGAGAAGATTGGTAGACAAGTTAGGAACATAAAAAACATTCTCAAATGTTCCATCATCCATGTCAACCGAACCTTTTCCTTCAACCTCAACTTGTGTATCATCACCTATGTAAATGTGAGGTACCTTTGATGGCTCCAATGAAGAAAATTGCTCCTTTGTAGAACCCATGTGATAAGAGGCACCCGAGTCAAGTATCCACTACTGTGAAGAACCTATTTTAGCCATAAATGCTTGCCCTTTTCCCTTAGACTGTGAGGAAGTGGAAGGAGATGGATCCTTCTTGTTGTAGGTGGATGGAAAATTGATGTTGTTCTTCTTAAGAAGATTTGTCAACTCATCAACTTGCTTGGTGTGGTATCGATGTTCATCATGACCATACTTCTTGCAATAAGCACAAGTTGGTTTATCCTTCTTAGGTGGAGTCCCCTTCTTGGATGAGGATGAAAAATCTCTTTGTGATGGAGAGGATGATTGTCCTTTTTCCTGTTGTGTCTTTGATTTAGATTTCTTCTTCTTGTTGTTGGAATCTTTGCCTTGACTCCCTTGATTAGCCACCAAAGCCTTGGACTTTGAAGACTTGAGAATCCCCATGTTCAACAACTTAGATTGTTCCAACATCAACATTTTTGTGAAAGCATCAAATGAAGGCATAGTCTAGGAACTCCCCACTATCAAACGATGAGTTTGGAAGCTAGAAACAAATGCTGCATATTTAGGTGAAAGCTTGTCCAACAAGTTGAATATCAACTGAGCATCATTTTTGTCAATTCCACAATCCTTAAGCTTTTCTCTTAGCTCATTTGCTTTGGTGACATAATCTTGGATTGTATCAAAACTCTTGGGATCCAAGTTGGTGAGCTCATTGTCAATCTTGTAACCTCTGATTTCATCAATTTGACCATACAATTTTTGAAAGATATCCCAAGCCTCTTTGATTGTAGAACACTTCTCAATGTGAAAAATGAGGTCATCTGATACATACTTACACAAAGTTCCAAGAGCCATGCAATTCTTAGTGAGCCATTCTAACTGAGCATTAGGATCATCCTTAGGATCTGGTGGTGTTGGTATTGTTCCATCTATGTAATGCGTAAGTCCTTTTCCATTAGTTTGCTCCATGCTTAAATTTTCCAAGATGCATAATTATGAGGAGTTAAAGGTGGAAATTTATGAGGACTCGTAGCAACAAAAATGAAATAGCACAAGGAAAGAGAGGCACAATCGCAAAAGACACCCCCTCAAATTCACTCAATCAAAGAACACCCCCCCCCCCCCCCCCCCCCGCCAAAAAAAAAAATGATGATTTGGCACTTTATACTTAGTGCGTGTACAATGGGCCACTTGCAAAAAATGGCAAAGTGGACTTCTGATTTCAACTTTACAACTGCCTCAAAGAGGCCAAAGGAGAATCAAACTGAAAATGCAAGAGATCTAAACTAATATCCAAGAAAATTACAAGTACCAAGTAGGCCAAACTAGACCAATATCTGAAAGTACAATATCCACTCAAAATCTCTAAAAACCGATCATATATTATGAAAGTAGACAAAAAAATGCACTTTTAAAAAAAACGACACCTGAAAAGGAGGTCGTATGAGCTCAAACAAAGCCTTTGAAGTTGAAAAATTGAAGATTGGACAAGTACAACTGAGAGAATCTGAAAATTATGAAAAAACCTGTGCATCAAAATCAGAAAATAACCACACCATTGTGGAGAGAACGAAAAATTAGCCCAAATCAAAAAAAATTGCACCCAAAAAAGAGCAAAATTGAGCAAGTTATGAGCCTCCAAAGTTGACCCAAAAAACCAAACTGTTCAACAGAGAAGGGTCTAAAATTTTCAAAAAAGTCTTGACGCGGGCTGACGTCAACAAATCATTGTGTTAAATTTGATGGTCGTATGACCGTCAAAATGGTCATCGCACCCCCTAGGCTGACCGTACGAAAATGTTGACGTGGCGACTGACTGAGCAGATGACATGTCAAAGTGTTTCCCACGCGCCAATGGCCTCCTGCCACATGGCGAACGTGGGTTCATCGGGGTAAGTAAGATGTCATAGCGGCAAGGAGGATGTCAGCGGTTACTGGTGGCCGGACCAATGACAGGTGGCCAGAGTCGGCGGAGCCTAGTGACTGGCCGGTGGGTTGTGGGGTGTCGGAGCTAGCAAGTGTCGGGGCCAGTGGTCGGGGTGCCGAAGCCAGTGGCGAAGGCCAGCAGTGAGCGGGCCCGGTGTCGGAGGTGCTAGTTGTGGTCGGTGAGAGGAGCAAGGCAGGGCCAAAGCTGCTAAGAAGTTGTCGGCGTCAACACTGCTGGTATGGTTTGCAGTGGTCGTTGCTACAAGCGACCTGCAGGTGGTACGACCCTTGCAAAAACAACTTTTTTCTTTTTTTTTAACAAAAAAAATTTGCGAAATTTTTTTTTTTTTTTTCAAAAAAGAAAATCAAACAAGTTATTATTTAATTCGCAAAGTTTTTTTAAAAATAAAAAAAATTGTATAGTACTACCCGAATTGGGTAAAAAGTTCCTCCAACACCCAAAATTCGACTTTCACCAAAATTGGTCGAGTTTATACTCGATTTTTATGGAAATTGCCTCCCGAATGCAATGGTGGGGTCGAAAACACTCTAGGATGCCTCCAAAACGTGCAATAACTCAAATCCAAAAATAGAAGCCTTCCAAGATGTCTCCCAAAACCAATCAATGAAGCCCCAATGGCTCTGATCCCATGTGATATTTTGCCAAGAACAAGGGCACAATGAAAAGTACAAAAGAGAGACAATAGTATGACAAGAACAAATTGTATTCTCATCAATATAC
This sequence comes from Cryptomeria japonica, assembly GCF_030272615.1. NCBI lineage: Eukaryota > Viridiplantae > Streptophyta > Pinopsida > Cupressales > Cupressaceae > Cryptomeria > Cryptomeria japonica. The sequence goes on along the minus strand of NC_081407.1, from coordinate 194,460,673 downwards.
AAATGATCAACTAGATTAACCAATACAATGAAAATAGGCCTGCATATATAGGCAAGGCCAAATGGATATGCGAGCACACAATCATGACATGTGGCTCAATGAGAAACAAGGATAGGTACGAAAAAGTAGGGGTAGGTAGGAGAAATAATATAATATTCCACAAGAGGTGGATGACCCACAAAATGTGGATTGTAATAGCAAGATAAGACCACAAAAGGTGGAATTTCTCCTGCAAGCAACATCCCTATGTGCACACTTCCCTAAGTGTCTCATATCCAAACTATAATGAGATGAATTACCCTAAGTAAACTTAAGTAAAGTGTGATTATATCCTATAAGAATAAATAATTACACCAACATAAATCACTCCATTAAGGGAGGGAAACATTGTATAATAGCCACTTCAAAGAGGCACTCCTCCTACATTGCCTTAAGGAGAAAAAATTTCTACTATAAAGAATAAACTATAATTATAATATTTAAGATCGATACCTTACATTTAGTAACCCCTTACAATATATAGAGTCTTGCTAAAGATAACTACGATTCTCCCGTGCATGTGAAATAATTACTATTATTATAATAACTAGTGGGATGACTTACAAAGAATGTGCACCTTAATACTTATATATTAGTATAATACTATAACCTAGTATAATACAATGTATCCCCCTTTGACATGTTTTTCCTTCAAAACATGTGAAGAGGCCAAAAAATAAAACTATTACAAATCAATACAAATATGATTTCATGCTATAAACTAACCATGAACATGTGATTAGCCTATTGATTACATGAAGCACCTCATCTCCCTTTTTTATGTCCTCTCACAATGATCTGGATGCATATACAAATAACTCATTTATACTAATCTTGGAGGCTTACTTTATTTGTCTCTCTTTGTTGTTGTTGAATTTTGTAACACAAAATTTTTCAACACAAGCCTACAAGGTCAGACAACAAACTAGAACACCTTCCACAAATGAGAGTAGCAAGAAAAATATGCCATATTCCTCAAAACCAAAGATTACAGGATTAAAGTACAAGGCATAATGATGTGTTTAGAAAGAGAGCACAAGAATTAAAGTGCAAGCATGCAAAAAAAAAAGCTCAACTATATCTAAACTAAAAGCACACTAAGCAAACTTAAGCATAAAAGCATGACTAATAGTTAAAATGCTCTAACAATTATCATTATTTATAGTCACTCTTGAAGAGAATATTATTTTCCTTTTTCCTCGTTCTTTTGCTCAAATTCATGTGTCCATTCTTCAATAGAGTCATGAAATTGCTCCTCCATATCATTCCTTTAATCTTCATGATGTGTAATATCTTACAATATGATTTTCATCTTTCCCTACCAAAGTTTCATACACTTGTTTTGCACATTCATGTTTGTTGTTCCCAAAGATTCTAGTCAAGGATATCCAAGAACAATATCCACCCTATCCATATCTAAAGCATAAAAATTTGGATGCAAAACATATCTATCCATGGAAAGCTTTAAATCTTCAAAAAGTTGAACATCCTTAACCTCTATTTCACTATCTTTGGTTTTCATTGATAATTTCCTTGGTAAATCTATTCTTACAAATTGATACCCATTGTTAGGGTTAATAGAAAAAATAAAAATATTATTTTGTATGCATTCATAAAATTATAAATATTATATATGTATACACATGCATGTGTGCGCACACAAACATACACATACACATATATGTACACATATACATGCATATATACATGCATGCATGCATACATACATACATATATACATAATGATCAAACCATTTACAATAGCTAGTTTAAGGAGGCATACTTCTCAATGGCGCAAACTTTTTATAAACACTAATTCAATATTCAAGATTGGTGCCTTATATTTGCTAAGCTACTATATAGAGAGTCTTGTTAACTTGACAAGTACTATAATCCCATGTAGTACTTATATTCTAATAACTAGTGGGGTGACTTACAAAATATATGCACCCTAATATTTTAGCTATTATCCTATGGAGAAAATATAGAGGTTAACATATATTATACTATAGTAATAAATAAAGTATCAGTGTGCATATGATTTCAAATTCATCTTACTAGTCATTAAGATAAAAATATTTATCCACATGCATGTGATAGGAGTAGTCTCTAGTAAAATTCTAGTGGGATGACTTACATAGTACATGCATCTTAATAATTAATTTTTATACTATACTAATAAATAATGTGCTAGGGTGCATATGCTTCACAAGTCATCCCACTAGTTATTAAAGAAAGTATTTTATTCCATATGCATTTGATATTAATAGGTGTCTCTAGCAAAACTTTATATATTGTAAGGGATCACCAAATGTAAAGCATCAATCTTGAATATTCTAATTTAAGTTTACTCTCTATGAGAAGTTTTTTCCTCAAATTTTCATAGAAGGATTGACCACTCATAGTAGTCATTGTATGGCATTGGCCTACCTTAAAAGAGTTTGATCATTTCTAAATATATTTTTTAGTGTAGGTTTTTTATTTTTCTTATGTTAGAGGGTATTTAATTTTTTTACACATACTATTTAAGCTTGCTTAGATTATTAGGAGTGGTTAATATGAGGACACATGGCAAAATACTTCAGATACATGTATCACTCTCTCCCACACATGGGTGGTTGAGTTATACACCCTCTTTTGGCTTATTGTGCCACCTCCCATAACCATTATTTTATCATTACCTAAGTAGGTTATGGGGTAACTAGGTTTCCCACCCTCTTTTGGCTTTATGTGCCACCTTTCATAACTCCTTTTTTGTCGCCATGTAAGGAGTTTATGCCACATGTTTTGGCATTTATCAAGTAGGTAAAACATACCAACTTTTTATGGGGAGCGGGAGTTAATGCACCTCTTGGATTCATATGCCCTTATTTTGCTATGTATTCAGCTCTCTCCTCTCACCTTCACTAGTTTAGTGATAGCTTAGTGAGAGTATTAATATTCTTCTACAATTTCTCTTGTTGTGTGTCTGTTTTTCTCTCATTTTAGATTTCTTGTCCTTAAACTATTTTGATCTTTGATCATTTGTTACTTGGAGTTGCATGTGATCTACAACCAATATCATATCTTGGCTTAGTTCTCACTTGTCATAGAATTTAACAATATCGTGTACATCTATTATTTTATGTAAGATCATTAGCATTTGGTGTCAAAACTCTTTCCAATGCAACATGAGAAATTTATTATTGATTTTAATTTAGGACAAATTTCTAGTAGAGTTGTATGTCTTATGTAGGTAAGCCTTCGGGAAAAAAATTCTTTGAAGGACTTTAGAAGAATATTTATCAATTATCTTATTTTTTAGATTAGTGATTCAATTTAAGAAAGATTTTCTATCTATTTGAAATGTCTTTTATGATTTCATTTAATTTCAAAGCATAATTCTTTTATAATCATCAATATTGATGAACTATACATACAAAGTACACATCTAAGACTATTAATAAATATTAGAACAAAATACCTTTAAATAAAACATTTATTATAATATATACTTCATAAAAATAATCTATATAAATCTAATGTTAAATTGTTAATAATTCACTATTCATAACTGTTCTAAAATTAAAATATATATGTGTGTTAGATTGAAATTTAAACCCAACTATTCAATTTTTAAAATATAATTTGACTTGATTTGTAAATGTCTCCCCACCACATATTTCAGAATCTATTAGCAGTGCAAAGAAAAAGCTTTTGAATTTTTTTTCAATAGAGAGATCAATGGCCATGTGTTATAATCAAGTGCATTAATAAATAAACATAAAAAATAAACTGAATACTAAATAAATTGAAGATTCTTCTTGCAGGCATAATTTTGTGGTTACCTTTGCATTACTTATCACTTTCTAAACAAGTAAAACTATTTGTATTGGATTAAGCACAAGTTTAGTCATTATTATAGATATGACTGAACACTACCATAAACGACAAAGCCCAACCTAAGAATTTGGCCCTGCTCAACCTTCCAAAGAATTTGAGGTGTGACAAGTGTGTGTGATATTCCATTTGGTTGATTCAGATAAAACGACAAATTGCCCCCACAATTTTTGGTTAATTAAATGCACCGTCTGATGTGGCTTAATGACAAAATCTCAACTGTCATTTGAATACAACACAAAATCTGGTATTTGACTTCCTTGCCCATACAATACAATACAAAATCTGTTATTTAATGTTACGTCTATGTCTATCTTTGTTTCAAATGGCTTCTAAGGTTACAGATGTAGCTAAAGATTTATTCAAATAAACAATAATTTTAGATCTTAGTAATTATTTTTGTAATATTAAATATAGACTTTGTTGGTTATCTTATCTTTCAATTATCCACTCAATTTTCAAACAATTTACCATCCATTTGAAAGATTCTCTATCATTTTATTCAATTTAATAATACTATTATTTTGAAATGACGTGTTTCATTTGAAATTGATAATTTACTAAAAATAATTATTATTAATTCATTACTCGTTACTTCAGACATTCAATAAAGTTGAAATCGAGTCACCAAATCATTCTACTTTTTAAAATACAATGAGCTGATTTGGAAATGGCTTCCTACCACATATTCCAGGTGGCAAAAAAATCTTGTTGGAAGATCAATGGCCATGTGTCATCATCAAGTGCATGATTGAGTAAGCCAATTATAAATAAACTCAATATAAAAAGCATAATAAACAAATTAAAGATACTTCTTGCTGGTCAAATTATGTGGTTAACTTTACAGTACTTATCACTTTATAAAAAACTCAAAACTATTTATATTGGAATTAAAGCAGAAGTTTATTCATAATAGACATGATTAAAGGATGTATTGAATTTGGTTGATTCAGATAAAAAGGATAAAAGGTCCCCACATTTTTTCTTTATTAAATGCACTGTCTGATGTGGGTCAATGCTTAGAAGTTGTGGGCAAACACAAAATTTCAAGCATTATTGTCCATAAATACAACACAATATCTGTTATTTAATGCACGTCACACCTTAGATTCCTAGTCCATACCTTCTTCTCAGTTGAATAATTTTAAGGTCTCTCTCTAACTTTGTTTGAAATGGCTTTTAAGGTTACAGATGTAGCAATCTCCCTATAGCTTAAGAAGAGTTACAGAATAATAATTGTTTACTCACCCACCATTATTGTCCTTAGCTCGTCATTCAATTTGGCACTATTGAAAAAGATGGAAAATCCATTTTACTTGATGTGTTTCTTTTGAAATTGAAAAGGTTTAAAAAAATGTTTTGGAATTGATTTTGCAATTAAATTTTTTTTTGAGAAATTCCTTGAGGATAATATTGTGGTCTTATTTTTAAGAGTATTGGAATTTGAGTAATTAAAATGTTTATTGATGGTATTATCTTTTCACAGTTAATAGATTGTGATGTAAATTGTTTTTAGGATTAAATTATGTATATATTTTTTTATCGATGTTTCAGATCACATATACTGATTTATAATAAGAAAATAATGCAAAAAGGGGTTGCAGAAAGAGTCTTATAATAAAAATGTTTTTAGAATATTTTTTGTTGGAGTTAATCAACTACATCATAGATCAAAATTGATTCAATTTTTTTAAATGTTTTATTTATATAAAAAAAATTGATGAATATTTGCTATTTTACTCTATTGAAGAAGGATAGTATAATATTCAAAAAAAGAAAAGGTGTTATAAAGATACATTCACATGGTCTAACTAGACCAAATCGAACACAAACAAAAAAACATATCTATGCATGAAAGTCCCTTAAAAGTTTATGTAACTTAACTAGGATTTCGTTTTAAAATACTATGATTGAGTTTATAAGAGGAGGGTGGAAGAGAAAAGACTCTAGAATACAAGGGAAATGAAGGAGAACTAAAAGAGAGCAATACAAAATAATATATAAGGAATTTAAGTCTCATCTAGTTTGAAAGATACATCCCATTTGATGTTTATGGATGACACAATACTCTTGGAAATCTCATTAATAGATGAAGCTAGAAAGATCAAGAGAGCATTCTTGAGATGTATAAAAGTATGGTAGGGAAAAATTAAATGTAGAAAATTATTAAATTTAAATAATAAATGATGTATATAATCTAATATTATACGCGTGTAGGTATTTGCTTTTTAATAGGAGACCTGTAGACCCAAACTCTACCTTAAGATAACCCTCACAAATAGGAAACCCTTAGAAGAAATCTTAAAATCAGTAGCAAAAAAATTCTAAGAAAAATCTCTACATGGAAAGACAAGTGGCTAACTATGGCAAGAAGAAACCAACTAAATAACTTATATGATGTCATTTTTCAAGATTTTGAGTTTCATGGTGAAAATAATCACAACTATCTAACATCATTGTTTGTGGAGTAAGACCAAGGAGAAGGAAAAAATTGCTTTGGTACCTTTTGAGATCAATTCTATCTATTGATTAAAATGGGTGGTTTGGACATTAGAGATTATAAAATGTGAATAAATGTCTTGGAGTCAATTAATGAGGAGAATTTAGGAAGAAAAAACTACGGATTAATATTTTATAATTAATGCACTTGGACAACTAAGATGAAATTAGAAATTTCATCCAAGTACAACTTCCATTGGTATTTGTGACATAGAATTTTATAAGATGGTGCAAAACAATTATACAAACACAAATGGGGGTCCAAGGAAAGGATTATCCAATTGTGTAGTTGAGAGTTAACACAAAAATTAATTTAGAATAAAAAAGAAACCTTTCATTGATTAAACATACCAAAATGATTACAAAATGCCCATTATCCTGCTACATACAAATTAAAGATTAACCCATAGGCCACCATAGGCTAATTGCAAGCTTAAATGTAGATTAGGATAATGAGGCTCAAAAACTCAAAACTCATACTCCAAACCTTTTCAAACTCTAAACTCTTTATCTCAACTGTCTCACCTACTAAATCTCAAAGAATGCAAGAGGTGTTTATATATATCAAATCCAATCTTTAGAAATGATCCACATTAATCACAAGTTGATATGAAACATTTAGGTCAAACTAAATTTGATGACGAAGATACAAGTGTCAATTAAATGCATTACAATTCCATTTGAGGGATCCTCTAGCCCCATAATACCTTGTGATATGTTAGATTTGATGTTGACCACTAGGTACAAAAAGGTTCCACAAAATTTGCCCAATGAACTGAGTGTTGACTATTCTAGACTATGAACTTTTAGCGATGGTAACTTTTACTTTTACGAAATTGATCCAAAGCTACTAAAATATAGTTATCTCATTTATGAGATATTGCTAAACCCTAATTCTCTATTACGGGTCAAATTGAGGTTATGTGGTGAAATACAGTAAGGTCTATTAGAGTGCTCTTGCATTAGACACTCAAGATTATTTGAAAAGGGAGTATTGAACTTTGCTAAGTTTCAATAAAATCCAAGGTTTTCCATATTAACTTGTGAAATCCAAGATTAATCTTCTATTGATCTCCCCTTCCACTAAGGTAGGTGATCCTTACATTCCTTGGTTCTAGTACTATGTCCAACTCTACTATCCAAAATTTGTTATATTTTCTCTAGTTGTTGCTATGATAGTTGTTCCTTCAAGGAAAATTTTGTGGTGTCACCACTTGACTATCCTTCATGATGCTAATGAGTATCTACAATGTTGAGTATAGGTGATATGCCTATTGCCTTTGATAACTTGACCTCATAGGATTTCCTAAATCGATCCTCTTAAGAATCCTAAATGGACCAAACTTCCTCATCTTCAACTCGTTGTTTGTACCTATAAGAAATGTTTCTTACATCCTTATAGATTTTAACACTAGCTACTTTGTTACCTTCTACTTCAACAATTCAAAAATATTTTGTGCTCTTGATGTCCACTTGAATTCATTCTGATCTCCCCTTATTGTCTATACAATTAGTGTATAGGTGGCATAAAAGTCTTGGTGAACTTCCTATAAAAACTTTCCAATCCATGAAAATATCTCACCTCATCGATGCTTGTTGGCATTGACCACTTTGAAATTATCTTTACTTTCTCTAAGTCCATCATATATCCTTCCACAAAATGAAAACTTACTAGTATACCAACTCTATTTTCATGTAACTACACTTCTTTATGTTTATCAAAAACTTCTTTTCTCTCAACTTTGGAAATTCTTCTCTGATACATCACAAATGCTACTCTTTTTTTATACTAAAAATCAAATTATCATCCAAGTAAAAAATAACAAACCTACCTAATAATTATCTTAATACCTCATTCATCAAATGCACGAATGTACTTGGTGTATTGATTAATCCAAAAGGTGTGACTAACCGCTTGTACATCCCCTCATTTTTCTTGAATACAATCTTCCACTCATCTGGACCTCTCTGATTTTGATATAATTATATCTACTCTTTAGGTCAATATTTGTGAAGTAATTTAAGCCACTCATACAATCTGTATTATCATCCATCCTTGGCAATGGAAATCTCTACTTGATAGTGATCTTGTTGATGGCACTTGATTTTGTGCACATCGTCCATTCTTCATCTTTCTTTGGTGCTAACATTGTTGGTAACACACATGAGATTAAACTTTATTGAATCAACTCTTTTCTCTACATCTCATGTACTTGTTTTTTTTTAATTCCATGTTCTTTAATGGTTTCATCCTATGTGTTTCTTTGTTTGAGAAACTAGCTCTTGGCATTAGGTCTTAGTGATTCAGGTACTTCCATCTACAAGGGTTCTTCTTCCTTTATAGTGATACTTCCTTCACTTTGGTTTTTACACTTCCTCAAAATCAATGCAAAACACACAAACTCAAGTCCCAAACCATTTATAAATTTCCTTCCATCCACCAAACAAATTCTAGTCTTACTATTTATACTTCACTCTTGTGCTCCTCCTCCAAAGGTATCGAGATATGCCTCTTCCCATTTGAGATCACAATGTAGGTGTTCTTTCTCCATCATAAATTTCTTTCCTATTATACTTCCAAGGCATTCCAAAGAACATATGGCATGCATCCATTTGCAAAATATCACACAATACTTATCATTATATGATCCTATGTGGAATTTCACCAAACATTATTCACTAACTAGTATCTTATGATATTATTAAATCTATGCAATCATATATGAGTTGGGATGTTTTATCCTCTTCGAATTCAAATTCCTTACCATCTCCTCATAAACTTTTTTTTTTTAATTATCACCATCAATGATAACCTTATAACACTTACCTCATGATTTACATATCATTTTCTAAAAACTTTTCCTTTGTGTTAGCTCCTCAATTATCTTAGTCTACAATAGATATCTCTTCATGAACTATGATTCACCCTTCTTAAGTTTTCCTATAGATCTTGGAGATCCAATTGGCTCTTTCTTTGCATATGTCAATCTTATGTTATTCTCCTACATTTTATAGTACTCCATTGGTGGTCCATTCAAATGCTTGATTTTATTCTCGTCCACATTTGAAACAATTTCTTTTGAATGAAATCTTCTCAAATCTCCTATCAGTCTTCTAATAGCTATAATTATGATAGGTATCATGTTGCTTCCTCTATTCTTTCAATATGAATTCTTGTAACTCATCCCTTAGAAGCTATCAATTTTCCCATCATTGTGGTAAGGGCTCCCATCCTCCATCCGTATTTGCTTCACATATAGTCTCCTTTCATGCATTATGGTCTACCTCTTTGAAATATACCTCCTTTACTTTTTGCCTCTATTGAGTTTTTCTTCAACTTCTAGTGCAAATTGGTATGCTTCAAATGTTATCATCCTTACCAAACTCAATTCTTCTTGAATTTTTGTTTTGAGGTCATTTATGTACCATGCAACTTTGTCTTTGCTAACTTCACTGTGTCTATTTTTTATGATTGTCTAATGGAACTCTCCTATGTACCCCTTCAATATCTTCTCCGTTTTCGTTAGGTTTTACAATACTCAAAAATTATAATACATAATCAACATGTATGAATTGAATCTTCATCTTTGGCAGTATTCCATGTCATCTTGTGATTCTTTATTTTCCTTTCCTATTTTTATCTAACTAAACTTCCCTCCACCAAATAGCAACCTGTCCTTTTGACTTGGTTTTTTCAAATTTTACCCTTTCTAAATCCTTAATATCCTCATAATTAAAATATTCTTCCATGTCATTTATCCAATTAATAAACTCCCAGGATTCAAATTACCAACATAATTATAAATTGCAATTCTAGGCATCTTACCAATTTTGGAAATTTATTTGAACATTTTGATGTCTAATTCTTCTTCTTCTAGGGTTTATTAATTTAGATTTTGGGTTTTTAGTTCATCGTCATCACTCGCATCCTCATTCTAGGGTTCAAGCCTCCTTTTTTATATTTTCTTCTATATTATCTAATCGGATTTTATTATCCTCGTCATGTCTATCATGTCTTCCAACAACATGATGAGGATAGTGCAACTACCTTAGGTTGGTGATCTAGCTACAAGGTTGCAACTGCCTCACAATAGGCACTCTATTGTCAAACACTTTTAGGCCACCTCAATTTGACTATATATTCACCTTTCAATCTTATTTAATTCCTTTACTCCCAAATGATTCAAAAATTTCTTTGATACCACTTGATGTAGTCATTGAAAGGTTTGTCCAATCATGCAATCGAGAGTAAACACAACAACATTAACTTGAACAAAAAATATACCTTTCATTGATTCAATCTAACAAAATGATTAAAATATTGTCATGGTCTACTACATATAAATTATAAATTGACTCACATGTTTCTACAAGCTTATTACAAGATTACATGCAAATGACAATGAGACTTAAAAACTCAAAAATCGTACTCCAAATATTTTTAGACTCTAAACTCTCTAACTATCTAAACTGTCTCACTAAATAAATCTGAATGAATGCAAGATATATTTATATATCAACTCCAAGATTTATGAATGATCCTCGTCAACTGCAAGGTGTCCCAAAGTTTAATATGTTGTCCAAAGTTAAGATTTAATCGATAATCCCTCATGTTAATGTCAAGTAATTTCTCTTGTGTAAGGACATCGATGATAAAAGAGCTTGGTGGATCACCAAAGTCATGAAATATGACATAGAAATATAGATTACTAAGCTTGTAAGAGGCAATGTATTATAGAACAACTTGTCACATCATTTGAGACTCCTACAAAAGTTTCCCTTGTATCATAAGATGACAAACCAACCAACTTTGACACTTAGAGAAATTCGGCTAAAGATATGAATATCTTTTTGTAAGATCGTAGGTATCCTCCAAGTTTTGGTAAAATAAAAAGAAGACTTTTTAGGCTACACTCTACTCCCTACATCTTAATGGATGTTATTTTTTAGAAAGGACTTCAACAGGATTTTATTGAGATCTATTGAACAAGATTAGGTTAGCAAAATATTATAAAAATTCTATGATGGTTCCTCAAGTGGTTATTTCTCTACAAGGATCATTATTATAAAGATGATGAGGGTTGGATACTATTAGCGTACCCTTTTTAATGATTCTTATAGATGGGTGAAGAACTACAAAAAATGTTCTTTATTTTTTGAAAAATAAAGGCTAGCTACTTTCCCTCCCCATCTCATTCAAGAAGACTAGTCATTTGCACATTGGTGGTTGGATTTCATTGGTATGATAGTTACATTATCTATTGTTAGTCATAAATGTATTTTAGTAGTTGTAGATTACTTCACTAGGTGGATAGAGGTAATTACACTAAAGGATGCTACTTAAGCTTTAGTTCTAGAATTCCTTTATGAAATTGTGACTAGGTTTTGTGTCCACTCTACTATCATCTATGTTAATGCCAAATACTTTTTCACCCAAATCAATGAATGGGTAGTCAAACATAGTATATACTTGAATAAATCATCAAATTATTACCCTTATAATAATCGCTTAGTCAATATTTCTTGAAGAAATCATCAAATAATGTATTAGGGTGCATATGCTTAGTAAGTCATCCCAGAAGTTATTAAAGAAAGTATTTATTCTATATGCATGTGATAATATTAGTTATACTGTAAGGGATTACCAAATTTAAAGCATCAATCTTGAATATTCTAATTTAAGTTTACACTATAGGAATATTTTCTCTCAAAGTGGCTTAGGAGGATTGACCCCTCAAAGTAGTTATTATATGGCACTACCCTACCTTAAGAGTTTGATCATTTATAAATATATTGTGTATATATATTGTTTTATGTAAGATCATTAGTATCTAGAGTCAAAACTCTTCCAAATTCAACATGAGAGAAATCTATCATTGATTTCTTAATTTAGGACAAATTTCTTGTAGAGATTTATCTTACAAAGATCTTAAAAAAAAATTCATTGATATTGATGAATTATACATACAAAATATGCATCTAAAAATATTGATGAAATACACTTTCTTTTTATGAATAGTAGTCATTTCCATTAATAGAGATAAATTACACTATTCACAAAAAAAAGTAGGGGGATACAAGATCACCCCTCGAGAATCAGATGACCAGTGCCAAGATAAACAAAAAACACAACAACATGAGCTGAGCCCGAAGAGAAGAAAACATAAAATGGTTTCTTAAGCAGCTAGACCAATGGTTGAAGGAGGTGGATCTAAGTCATCCTTAGGACCCCATACATTAGTGGGGTTAGGGTTATCGTCTGGAAGAGACCACCCTTCTTTATTAGTAGCCTCCTCTTTCTCCTTGTCATGAGTCGTTCGAGAGGGAAAGATTGTCAAAGCCAAATGTGGAAAGCCTTTAGAAGAACCAGGCCATCTACTATCACCACCAGAAGTTGGACAACCACTACCACCAACTAAAGTCGACCACCCACTGGCACCACCATCAATTGGGTTTGCACCCCCCAAGCCCCACCCAGAGGCAATACCCCCACAAGGTGGAGAGGCAAAAACACCACCTATTGAAAGCACTGCCACCACTAGATTGGCAACGAGGGTCCTGGGATTGTGGGGTGTGAGAGAGGCGAGCGGAAGGGCTATGTCCACATTGGCGGCCATGGGGTGGAGACCAATCATGAGAGGATGAGGGTAAAACAAAGGTACTGGTAGAAGAATCTAAATGCACCATGGCAACTGTACAAGGGGAATTTACCTTATGATCTAAAAGGGTCTAAAGGTGGAACATCTCTAGTGCAACTTTGTTAGCTTGCACTTGAATCTGAAGCATGAAATTATTACAAATACAGGCTTTAGTGAAAAGTGAAACATGAATATCAATAGAGTTGTGAGAAAAAATAAATAGCATTCCTATATTTCCAAATTGTGTTCAGAGGATTTCCACCTTGCAAATTTGAAAGGGATACAAGGAGAATCCCCCAAAAAGGCTATATGCCAAGAAAATGGCTCTAGCCGAAAGGGGTGAAAAAAGTCATGAATCAAATTCCACAAGTTCTAAGAAAGGCGACAAAACTAAAAGAGGTGAATAAAATTCTTAGGCTGACCACAAAAAGGACAATGCGACTTTGGGATACCCATATGCCTCAAACGAGAACCCAGTGGCAAGCCTTGGAAAAGAATAAACCAAGCAAAATGAGCAAGCTTGGGTTCAAGGATAGCAGACCAAATAATACGAAATCTGTGACTTTAGACCATTTGGGAAGACTACAAATGTCATTGAAGGTTCAGAGATGGCATCATAGGAAGGTGTAGAGAGAGACAACGGTATCCCATCCGAGGTTTGTAACTGCAAAAGGTAGTGTTAGGAAACCAACACCAATCTTTCCACCAAGGTTTTACTAAATAAATACCTAGGTTTTATAGCATTAATTATAATTACAAAACACCTTTAACAAATACATTAATTATAATTACTAATTCATAAAATAATCAATATCAATTTAATATTATAATGATCATTAATTATTCATTAGTAACAATATTTAAAATTCTATTAAAAAAAATTATACTAAATTGAAATTTAAACTCTAACTAGTGAAAAGTGAAACATGAATATCAATAGAGTTGTGAGAAAAAAAAATAGCATTCCTATATTTCCAAATTGTGAAGAGGATTTTCACCCTGAAAACATGTCAAATCTAGGCAAATTTTAAAGGGATGCAAGGAGAATCCCCCAAAAGCACTATATGCCAAGAAAAGGGCTCTGGCCGGAAGGGCTGAAAAAAGTCATGAATCCAATTCCACAAGTTTTGAGCGCGACAGCAAAACCAGAAGAGGTGAATAAAAGTCTCAGGTTGACCACATAAAGGACAATGTGGCTCTGGGATACCCATATGCCTCAGACAAGAACCCAAAGGCAAGCCTTGGAAAAGAATACACCAAGCAAAATGAGCAAGCTTGGGTCCAAGGATAGCAAACCAAATAATATGGAATCTATGACTCGGGATTGTTTGGGAAGACTATGAGTGCCATCGAAAGTTCAAAGCAGACACCATAGGCAGGTGCAGAAAGAGCCAACAGTAACCCATTTGAAGTTTATAATTGCAAAAGACAGTGTTGAAAAACCAAGAGCAATTTTTCCACCAAAATTTCATAGAATAAATACCCAACTTGTGTAGCATTAATTATAATTACGAAACACCTTTAACAAAAAGATTAATTATAATTACTAGTTCATAAAATAATGTTTATAAATTTAATATTCCAATGATCTTTAATAATTCATTACTGACTTTTAAAATTTCATTAAAAAATTATATTAAATTGAAATTTAAATTGTAACCCAAGTCACCAAATTATTCTATTTTTAAAATATAACGACTTGGTTTGTAATTGTCTCCCCATCACACATTCGAGAATCTATCTCCACTAGAAAGAAAAAAGTTTTGAATAATTCTTGAATACCTAGGGAGATCAATGGCCACGTGTTATCATCAAGTGCATGATTGAATATAACAACATTAAAAATAAACTAAATATAAAATCATAATAAATAAATTGAAAATTCTTCTTGCAGGCATTATTTTGTCTTTACCCTTGCATTACTTATCACTTTCTAAATAACTCAAAACTATTTGTATTTGTTTAACCACAAGTTTAATCATTATATATATGAGTGAACGCTACCATAAAAGACGAAGCCTTGCTCAAACTTGCAAAGAATATAGGTGACACGTGTCATTACGATGTATATTGAATTTGGTTGATTCAAATAAAACGACAAAATGCACCCACATTTAAAGCAGTCTGATCTGTCATTTGAATATAACACAAAAAATCTGTTATTCAATGCATGTCACACCTTAGATTCCTTGTCAATAGAATACAATACAATAATGTCTATCTTTGTTTGAAATGGCTTCTAATGAGGATGAAATTTTGGTCTTTTTTTTTTTTTATCGGTAATTGGCCGAAGCCTGAATAGCTTTTGACTGGAGCTATGAACCAGTGGGGACACAATAGGGGGCCCCATCCCCATTACATATCTTTGAATTATTATTATTATTATTATGTTTGATTAGATTGACCCCAAGACCTTCCCCATCTTATGGAAGGCCAAGAGTCACAACTTGGAATTCCACTTCAGATGTCTCTATTGGGAATTGAACTTGGGTCTCCTTAGTGAGAACCCAGTGTTTTAACCAGTTAAGCTCAACCCCTTGGACAAATTTTAGTCTTATTTTTAAGAGTATCAGAATTTAAATAATAAGAATGTTTTTAGGAAAAAAAAATAAGTTATTCAACTTTGTTATAGATAAGAATTGATTCAATTTTTAAAAATATTTTATTTATATTTAAAGAATGATGAATGTTTGTTATTTGATTTGAATAAGGATAATACAATATTCAAATGAGGGAGGTTGATATAAAGACACATTCACAAAGTCTAACTGGACCAAATCTAACATAAATGAAAAAAATATCTATCCACACAAAAAAATTCACATAATTTTTTTATGTAAATTAACTAGGTTTCCATTTTAGATGTTGTGATTGAGTTTACTAGAAAAGAATGGGAGGAAACAAGACTCTAGAATATAATGAAAATAAAGGAGAAATAAAAGAGAGTAAGACTAATATATATATATAAGAAATTTAAGTCTCCTTTAGTTTGAAAGATAGATCCCATTTCTAGTGTTTATGGATGACACAATACTCTTGGAAACCTCATTAATGGATGAATCTAGAAAAATCAAGAGAGCATTTTGGAGATGTATATAAGTGTGATAAGAAAATTAAATATAGAAAATTATAAAATTTAAACCATAAATGTCGTATATAATGTAATATTGTATATGTGATAGGTATTTGGTTTTTAATAGGAGACCTACTGAAACCCTACCTTTAGATAACCCTCACAAATAGGAAACCCTTAGAAGAAATCTTGAAATTAGTAGTGAAAAATTTCTAAGAAAATTCTCGACATGGAAATACTAGTGGCTAAATATGGCAAGAAAAAATCAACTAATTAACTTATATGATGCTATTTTTCAAGATTTTGAGTTTCGCAATCAAAGAAATCACAATTATCTAACACCATTGTTTGTGGAGTGAGACCAAGGAGAAGGACCAAATTATATTGGTACCTTTTGAGATCAATTCTATCTATTGATAAACATGGGTGGTTTGGGCATTGGAGATTAGAAAGATGTATATAAAACTCTTGGAGTAAATTACTATGGAGAATTTATGGAAAAAAATGATGGATCAATATTTTATAGTTAAAGCACCTAAACAGCCAAGATGGAATTAGAAATTTCATCCAAGATCATATTCTATTAGTATTTGTGATGTGGAATTGTATAAGATGGTACAAAACAATTGATGCAACCACAAATGGGGGTCCAAGGAAAGGACTATCCAACTATGCAACCAAGAGTTAACACAATGAAATTAATTTAGAATAGAAAAGAAACCGTTCAT
This sequence comes from Cryptomeria japonica, assembly GCF_030272615.1. NCBI lineage: Eukaryota > Viridiplantae > Streptophyta > Pinopsida > Cupressales > Cupressaceae > Cryptomeria > Cryptomeria japonica. The sequence goes on along the minus strand of NC_081407.1, from coordinate 194,443,817 downwards.
TAATTCAACATTACAATATGACTATAATGTGTTCATTATCTTCACATTATCTTCCTACATACAAATTATAATTGACTCATAGGCCGCCATAGGCTTATTACAAGCTTTCATGCAGATTACCACAATGAGACTCAAAAAATCAAAACTCATACTCCAAATCTTTTCAAACTCTAAATTCACTAACTATCTCAACTATCTCATCTACTAACTGTCAATGAATGAAGAGGTGTTTATGTATTACATCTAAGCTTTAGAAATGATCCACATTAATTGCGTGGTGTCCAAAAACTCGATGTCTTATGAAACATAAAGGTTAGACTAAATTTGATGATGAAGATACAAAAGCTAATGAAATTCACTATACATCCATTTAAGGGATCCTTTGGTCCCATACTACCTCGTGATATTTTAGGTTTGATGTTGCACAATATAAAAAGGTTCCACAAACTTTTCCCAATGAACTAAGTGTTGACTATCTAAGCTGTGAAATTTTGGTGATGGTAACTTTCAACAAACTAATCCAAAGCTACCGATGTCTAGATATGTCATTGATGAAATATTTCTAAACTCTATAAATCTCTATCACTAGCCAAATTGATGTTATGTGGTGAAATGTTGTAAGGTTCTTTGGGGTGCTCCTACATTAGACACTCGAGGTTGTTTACCTTGATGAAGTTTTGTTTGTCTCCACACAAAGTAATCAGGGTTTTATGTAGGATTTCTTCATAAAACATTGATCATGAATGGCATCTTCAATGCTTGATCTTGACTTCACTTCTACTCCAATGCTTGATGGATGACTAATTCCTTTCTCTTTTGAATTTGCTAGAGTGTAGATCTTGATTTCAATTCATTAGTTTTAAAATGAGAGGGGTAGACCACCTTTTATACTTGTCTACCCAAAAATCAAAATATTTTTTGGAGTAGGACGACATGGGATCTAGGTTCTTGCTCAAATTATGTGACCATTATGAGGCCCTAAGATGGGCCCTAATTGAGAGGACCATGTGCTAGGTACCATGGTCCTAATTTAGAGCCATATTGTCATTGAAATTAGGGCTCTAGGCTTGGGGGAGACTGTGAAGATAGTGAAAAATCAAGTTTGATAGGTGGTGTGAGTAGAATCAGCACTTCAATCAGGCATCAGAAGCCAAAGTACCCAAGTGAGATCTAAGTGACGAAAAAATTGTAGGTGAGTATAATTTAGGGTACTACATTTATCCCCCACTTTAGGGGGAGTATGAGACTAAGCATACTCACGGTAAAGTACAAAGTTGCATTGAAAGACTTCTATCAAGATATCAAAGAGATAGGACACACTAATCCCCCAGGGACTTTAGGATCTCACTACTCTAATATCGAGATAAAAGGGACAACATAAGAAAGCAGGAGAGAGAACACATGATTGTACTAGCCTAGTAATATTTTTCTTACTATGAATAATAAAAAATAAAAATACCAAATTACAAAGAAAAAGGCTCAATTTGCAAAGTTACTTGAGTATGAAAACATGTCAGAGTGTGTGGAAAAAGGTTTAACATTGAGCGGAGTGTATACTCCCACATTAAAGTGATTACATATTCCTTATCGAGAGCACCTTATTTAAGGTAGCATGCATCCAAAAGGCATGCACGTTACCACAATGAGATGCCCCCAATAAAGGACAAATCAAAGGATAATGGTCACAAAACATATATGAAAGTCACATAAGGGATCCACTAACTCTGGGGTCAGTATTCTCTTATGATAAATAATGTATATCAAAGATATTTGTATTGAATTGACCTCATCCCCCAAAGGTAGTGGAACTACAAACACGATTGAAGAAGGGAACATGTGTCTTTTTTTGAGTCAACATGGAAGAGAACAAAAGAGATCTCAATGCTTTCCATCACCCCCAAGTAGAAAATAGAAGGGACAACATAGAGAAGAATTGAGATACAAATAGAAGAATGTCACAATGGATTTGACCTCTTTTTTACCTTGCACCAACGAAGTCAATGACATGATCATCTCATTTTTGTATTTCTAATAAGATAAGAAAAGGATGTCACTTCAAGGCTTAAGAGGTTCAAGTTGTTGAAGCCAAAAGTAATCAAGGGTGAAATTACCATGCTTTGTTTTTTATTAAGTAAAAACAAGTTTTAAGGGACCCGAAACCCTTTACAAGGCAGGTTTTGGAAGGACCTGCAACCCGAACCAAAAGATAAACTTGAAAGTCCACTTAAAGAAATAGGACACAAATGAGACACAACATGGCCAAACCAAGGATGGGGTACAACACAAAAAGGACCCCCAACAAGAACTAGTGAGCTACAAGAGACCAGCGGCCCCAACCCAACCAGGACGGATCAAGAGTTTGACCTACCCTTATGGGATCAAAGGGTCATATCAAAAGAGGACTAAGACGATTTAGATTTTTTACTTTTAACAGTAATCCATCCCTCCTCAACCCTAGCAGCAGCCTTTTTCCAAGAGGACAGATCTAGAATAGAGGACCTCCCATCACTAGGAGGAAGAGAGCCAGCTTCCGGAGAGGCAGGGACAGCAGAAATCAAAGGATCAAACAAAGATCCAGCATCAATTTGGGAAGCGGGAAGGTCATCCACCAAGGAAGAAGATCCAACAATCTTTAGACGATCATTAGGGATGCCACCACAAGCATCCCCACACCCCTGAGCACCAGAAATAGAGGTAGCAACCAGAGGCTCGGCCTGAGGATCCTGCACAACCACCTCGGAAAAGCTTTTCTTTTTAATAAAGTAGTGCTTAGAGGAGGCACCTTCCACCAAGAAGCAAATTTCTTTTTCTTCTTATCTAATTCACACTGTACAGCAACATGTCCAATCTGGAAGCACTTTCGACATCTAAAGGGGATGCCCTCAAAGTCAAGCGGTTGGACCCAAGATCCCAAAGAAGATTCAATTTCTATCTCAGCTAGAAGCCCTTTAGAAGCATCAATGTTAACCAATATCCGAGCATAAGTAGAATGATAAATTTGGTAAGAGTCCTTATCAATCATTAGGAATTCGCCTAAAGCCTCCCCCACCTCCTCTAGCAGAGAGTCCGTCCATAGATGAAGGGGAAGGTTAGGGAGCCTAACCCAGATAGGAATCTCATTAAAAGAATCAGTAGAAGGATTAAAACCCAAGAACGCTTTGTTGTGGGATAGTAAAGGTTATGATTTATTGTAATGATAGTTCCATTATGAGGTATTTCAAATATTTGTGGATTGTAGAAGGAATAACGTTCATGAAATATAGCCAAGGATGTCCCAACTTCACACAAAATTGATCCGATGTAAGAATGATAGCAAAAGTCACATCTAAGCACTTAGTAATAGCCTCAATAGGGAGAGTAATAGAACCAATATTAGGGCAAGGGAAACCATCATACACCTTGACCATCACATCAAATTTATCATATGTAACTTGATGCAACTCTAAAGTATAAAGATATTCCTCAATTATCACATTTACCATATACACTGGAGCAATGAGCACTCCTTATGAGAGTTTGACTTTGATATTCGCTATATAATGGGCCATCAAGAACAATAATAGTTTCACTAGGATCAAAAGTAATACATAGATATTTAGGAGGTATAGTTTTATCCAGTAGATTCACAACTTTATTGAAATACATACCAAGTCATTGGGAGAAAAAGAAAGAGAGGTAGAATCAACAACATTAATATAGTGAGAAGGAAAAGGATAGGTGAATATTTGGAGGTTTTTATTAGGAGGAGCTATGGACTTGACACCAACTAATGATATCGTATTGTTATCAATACAATCTTGAATATTGCTTCTTAATGTATAACATTTCTCAGTATTATGGCCGGGTTAATAGTGATATTGATAAAAGTATTTGGGGTTATGGTAAGATGGAAAAGGTTTAGAAGTATCAATTGGCTTGATGGGAGGAAGTTTCAACATATTAAAATTTATCAACCTTGACATTATACTACAAAGACTTAGAAAGAGGAGTAAATTCTTTTCTAAAGTATTTGGATAAAGGAGCCACACCTAATGCCATGGCTACCACTTCATTATTGATATTGTCATTTATCTTGATGTATCCTTTGTTCAGTTTAAACTTCACAAACTATTGTTGAGCACCTCCATTCTTATCAATTGGAGGCATAGAAGGAGATCATTCAAATTGACTCACTTGAAGCTGATAGTTATGAAGCACTACACACAATTGCATAGTGAAAGTAAACTCATAAAATAGAAGCTTATCTCTAATGTCATGTTGTAAACTAGCAATAAAAATTCTTTGAACATCATAATCAACCACTTGATAAGCAATTTGAGAATGCAAATGTTTATATCTACCAATGAAATCAATCTCTTTTTCTTTAACTCCTTGCTTACAAGGAATCAAATCAATCAAAGTAATTTTAGGACCAATATTATTTTAAAATTGTTGAATGAGAGCATTAGCCAATTTTTAAAATGATATAATAGAATAAAGAGACAAAGAACAATACCATTGCAAAGCTTTATTCATAAAGGTTCAAGTAAACAATTTAGCCATAAGTCTTTGGTCATGAGAAAAATCACAACAAAAAGTTTTAAATGTCTTCACATGAGACAAGAGATCACCTTTTCCGTTATACAACTCCAATTAAGGGACTTCCATATGTTTAGGGGGGGCCACATGGACAATATCATCATATAATAGGCTTGTTCTACATCAAGCATGGGCACATTAAACTTGGATTGAGTAATGGAACCTAACTGTTGTTGTAGGGATGTAATAGTTTGGGCTAGATTATTGATGGTTGCTTTGGTGGATGGATTGAAATTGGACATATTGGATTGGGATGGAGGAGTAACATTGTTATGTGTAGGTGGAGGATGACAATAAGGAGGTGGAACACTATGGTATGTTGGTATGGGAGATGATTGTGATATAAATGGAAGACTCGTAGATTGAAGTATGCAAGAATATTAGTTAATGGGATTTCCCCCATGACTAACATGTGTAGGATTAACATTTTGTGTGGAAATAGCCATGATAGAAGATGTAAATGTAGGCACACTAGGAAACGATGTGGGCATAGGAATGGAATGATTAGCTTGACTAGTGGGTTGAGATTAACCAAGGACTTTGACACAACTTTTGATTGGCATGATAATAGTGTCAACAATATGAGCAAGGCCACACAACAAATTAACACCAATTTTATCATTTTGCGTCCTTCTCTTTAATCCTTCAATTAAAGGGATTGCCTCACTTTCCAGGTATTGTTAACTTATCCATTGTTAAAAAAATTCAAATTCATTGTCAATCTTCTCCAGTTGGTCAAAGTAACCCTAGTTAGTGATTCATCCACATCATGAGAATTATGAGAAGAATGGAGATAAATGATTTCATTAATTGGATTAGAGGATGCAACAACATTCTCATGGAATAAACGATCTAATTGAGGCTCCATACCCTTGGTGCTTAAACCTTGGGAAGCCTTAATTCTACAACTTCTTATCATGGGAATATTGTATGTAGGACTAATGGTAATAAAACCCATGCACAAAGGAGGGAAATTTGAATGCGCAAATTGAAAACTATGATTAAACAATGCAATTTGTTGTAACAATGATTGATTAACACATTAAATAAGAAATTTGAATTGATATTTTGAATGATAAATGCCTCTATATCATAACATAACATGTCCTAATAATTAGATCTGAAAATATACTTAAAAAACTATGCCACCCACAAGTTAATTTTAGAATTATAAGTTAGGATTTTTGTGAATTTAACCTCTAAATTTATGAAATTCAATGTAAAATAACAACTATGAGTGCAAATTTGAATTTTAGAATGCATACAAGATTAGATCTGAGACAATAAATCAGAATTAGGCATGCAAGATGTCAGGTTCACTAAAATGTAATGTGGTGAAAATTGAGAATTAGAGTTTAAGGTAATAAAACCATTAAATATCTCAGTTTAACACACATACATTGAAAGAGGAATGAAACCAATAGATCTAAGTTCAATTCTTGATGGAAAGGCCTTTGAGATTCTAATTGGGTTCAATTGGGTCAAGGTTAGCCTTTGTATTGATTGTGAAATTAGGGTAAAACAATGAAGTATTGGAGTAATCTAACATAAATAGTAAGCTACAAATATCCCACTCAGTCACAAAATTGGATTTGGGCAAAATAAGATGTGTCAAACTTGTTCCCAGAAGTTCAACTTGATTTTTTGGGACCAGGTAGCACACATTCGCACTGGTCCTCTAAATTTCCTGCCATCAAAAGTCCACATATTTGTCACAGTTAACTCTATTGGATTTATAGAGTATAGATTCACACTCAATGCTTGATGAATGACTGATTGCTTTCTCTTTCAAATTTTCTAGAGTATAGATCTTGATTTGATCAATTCATTAGTTTTAAAATGAGAGGGTTAGACCTCCTTTTATACTTGTCTACCAGAAAATCAAATTAATTTTATGGAGTAGGCTGACACAAGATCTAGGTTCTCGCTCAAATTATGTGACCATTAAGAGGCCCCAAGATGGGCTCTAATTGAGACGACCATGGTGTCTAGGCACCATGGTCCTAGAAATCAAGGCTCTAGGCTTTGGTGGAGACTGTGAAGATAGTGAAAAACTAGGTTTGATAGGTGGTGCAAGCAGAATCAACACTTCAATCAGGCCTTGGAAGCCAAAGCACCAAAATGAGGTCTAAGTGAGGACAAAATTGTAGGCGAGTACAATTTAGGATGCTACACATACCATCTTAGATAAAATAATCTATCCACTTGCTTATGTCTATCACTACTAGGTCTCTACTTGTTTCTATGTTTTTTGTGGAATCTAGGTCATCTTCATACAAGTGTTTAATCTCTTAAATCCTATCATAGGCACCTTAATTTTTATGATCAAGTTTCTTCTCCTACTCAATACATTTGCAACCTCGTTAGATTTTCCACTTTGGTGTTTACAAATGTGTAGTTTTGCATGAACTCTATCCATCACATGTGTCTTTGATTCAATTTACCTAGATTGTTAAAATACTGTAAGGCTTGATGCTCTATATATAATATAAATTCCTTCAATAGTAATTAGTGTATCCACTTCTTCAAGTCTTGAAATATGAAACAGAACATCTAACCATAGACTAAGTATCTCCTTGCATCATTCAAATTATCACTATTTAAAATATGCTATTGTTTTCCATTCTTGACTGAATGTTGCTCCTATTTCACTTCCACTAGCATCACATTCAACTAAAACACTTTATCAAAAGTAGAAAAAGGTAATGTTGGCTACTTTGTTACTTTCTAATTCAGCAATTCAAAAGTCTTTTGTGCTCTTGATGTCCACTCAAATTCCTTTTGATCTCCCCTCATTGCATCTATCATTGGTCTATAGATGGCACTAAAAGTCTTGATGAAATTCCTATAGTAACTTGCTAACCCATGAAAATATCTCCTCTCTTTGACGCTTGTTTCCATTGGCCACTTCATAATTGCAATTACTTTGTCTAAGTGCATCTTCAATTTTTCCACAAAAATGAAAACTCTCTAGTATACGAACTCTTTATTCATGTAACTATACTTCTTGATGTTTATCAACAAATTCTCTTCTCTCAACTTCTGAAATACTTCTTAGATATACATAAATGCTTCTCTTTTGTTCTATTTATAACCAAAATATCATCCAAGTAAATAATAACAAACTTACCCAATAATTCTCTTAAGACCTCATTCATCAAACATGTGCATGGGTACTTGATGCATTGGTTAATCCAAAGGTATGAATAACCACTCATATATCCCCTTGTTTTTCTTGAATGTAATCTTCTACTCATCTCCCTCTCCAATTTTGATGATGATATCTACTCTTCAATTCAATCTTTGCGAAGTACAATATGCCACTTAAACAATCCTTAATATCGTCTATTCTTGAAAATGGGAATCTACACTTGATAATGATCTTGTTGATGACTCTTGAGTTTGTGCACATCCCCCATTCTCCATATTTCTTGTATTTTCATATCATTTTGAAAAAGCTTTTCCTTTACGTTAGCTCCCGAGTTGTCTCAATCTACAAAAAATATCTCTCCATGACCAATGATTTAGCCTTCTCAATTTTTTCTATGTATCTTTGTGATCCAATTGGCTCTTCCTCTACATATGTTCATCTTATGTTGTTCTCCCTCTTTTGCTTGTAATCCATTAGTATAGGGGGGAGAGTTGAATGCAATTAAGAATGCTTGTCAAAAATATAAGGCCAATTATCATATAGCTTAGCCCTTGACATAATACATTTTCAACCTTGGCCTTGACCATTTCTCGCTTAATATAGTTTTAAGGAAAAGGTCATCATGACAATTTGACCATCTAGCTAGAACCTCAATTGTTGTTTCTATTTGATAAAGTTAGTTTAATTAAAATTTAATTGTGTGATTATTATTTTTTTTCAATAAAAGTGGATTATTCCACTAAACTTTTTTATATTTTTTATTTTTTACACAGGATTCAAAGAGCATGCCAGAGGAAAGAACCCTGGGAAGAAAAGCTTCGGTCACAGCTCATAAAATAAACCTATAGTATCTAACAGATCAGTTTATACACCCCGTGCAAAACCACATACAAAATGCGGTCACAACACATATAATATCAGTTTTACATAGAGCCAATATAATTTTCAAATGTAGACTCCACAGTTGCTTTCAATGGAAGAAGACAAAATTTTCCAAAGCCCTGTGCCAAATCCCATGAGCCAAAAACCTTCCTGCCAAAAAAGAAAGTATCAAAAAACTTTGGAAAAACACTATTGTATCAAATACCATGAGCTCGAACTCTCCTCCAAACAACGAACATGAATACTTGAAATGAAAGGGGAAAGCGGGAATAATTATCATCATAAAATTTTACATCAACATTACTCAAGAAAATCACATAACTATTGTTGCAAACCTTCTCATACCCTAGAATGAATTTCCTCAAAACCCACCTCTCGCTGATTAGCATTGCTATCAATGGCTAAATTTGCCAAATAATCTGCAATCTTATTAACTTCTCTGTAACAATGGGATAACAAGAAAGATTCAAACAATTCTAATTTTTGTAAAATTAGATCAAGTATATACTGCAAATTCCAACAATTTGATTTCTTTTTCATAACACATTGAATAATCACCATAGAATCACCTTCAATTATTAAGTCCTTAATTCCCAAAGAGATTGCCATATCCAATCCAAAAGACAAAGCATGAAATTCTACATAATTGTTCGTTTTAAAACCAATAGCATGACACTTAGCTCGAATAAAATTTGCATTGTGATCATAAATTACCATGCCTACCCCAGCCGGCCCAGGGTTACCACGAGAGGCCCCATCAAAATTCAATTTAAAGTGCCCCTACGGAGGAGGTTTCCATCTAGCAAAGCATCTCTTACCTATTGCATCATTCTTTTTTAAAATTGAACCATGAGAGGGTAAAATCGACAACATCTTCCAAGCTCTAGTAACTCTACTATCCCAGTGCGAAAAAGAAGTAAGATTGTCCAAATTCTTATAAATAAATGACAAAGCAACCTCAGAGATTGAAGACTCAATTTTTAATAGAACCTCAGACACAGAAGAACTTGTTTTTTTAAATATCCTATTGTTTCGCTCTAGCCAAATATTCCAAATCACAATAGATGGAGATATGATCCAAAGGCATGCATAAAAAGATGAGGCAAACATAAAGGGCCAAGATCTAAAATGGGAAATGAGATCCTTACCAATAACAAAGGATATATTTAACTTCTCAAACAACCACTGCCAACATTCATAAGCTTAATCACAATATAGGAACAAGTGTGAAGAAGGTTCCAATTTTTTGTTACAAAGGACACAAGGGAGAACAACAGTAATACCAAGGCTATCAAGTCTCATACCTGTAAGGACTCTGTTCTCATACCTGTAAGGACTCTGTCCTGAACTGCCAACCAAGCAAAGGCTCCAGCTTTAGGAAGACAAGCCGAATGCCAAAACAACTTATAAGGCCAGGATGATAAATCTTTAGCAACCATAAGAGAGTTGTAACCATCTTTAACAGTGTACTTACCAGAAATATTCTTTGTCCAAATAAGTTCATCCTCAAAATCAGAAAGAAATACAATTCTATCCCCCAAAATCTTCTCAAAATCTAATTTCATACTTTGATCAACATCTAAGAAATCAATCGACTTCCATCTAGCTAGCTTAAGGGGTCCACTAGTCACAATTTCAAAATAATCTGCTACAAAAACACCCCAAAGGGAGGAAAGAATAGTGATTAGAGGAGACCAATCCCTCATATTCACCAAAGGTGTGTATCCATTCCATACTTCATCCCAAAATCTGACCTTTCTACCATTGTGAACAATCCATGAGAGATGAGGCAAAATAACTTATCTACATTTACAAAGGAAATTCCAAATGGCAGAACTCGAAGGCAAATTTGAGACTTTAAAAATGTACTCTCTCGGTCCATTATTTAAATATTTGGCAAACATAATCTGTGCCCATAAGGAGCTAGGCTTGTCATATAATTTCCAAACCAACTTAGCACCTAAGGCTAAATTCTGATTCTCTAGACTCCGAATTCTTGTTCCCCCAAGTTCCTTAGGCAAACATACCTTATCACACACAACTAAATGGAATTTTTTCTTGCCATCTTTATTATTGTTCCAAAGAAAATCTCTAAGGGTATCTTGTAAACTAACAATAACTGCTTTTGGAGACTTCAAAACAAACATGAGATATATGGGAACAACATTCAAAACAGACTTGATGAGAACAATTTTACCCGCCAAAGTTAACCATCTATGGTTCCATGAGAGAATTCTTTTAGAAATGACCAAAATAATCTTATCCTGTTTAACAAATAAAGGAATCCCAAGGTAAGTACATGGAAGATTTCCAGTCTCAAATCCCCAAAAGGATTGCAACCTATGCTAAACCAGTTGTGATGTATTAAGGAAGAAAATCTTTGATTTATCACCATTCACTTTCTGACCAGAAAACGATGCATAATTTTGTATTATTCCTTTAATCACTTTTGCCTCAACTAACGAAGCATGTCCAAATAACAGAGTATCATCTGCAAAGAGACAATGAGAAATACTTTGGGGAATATTATGATTATTGTTAGTTTCTTAATATGGTAATTTTAATTCTTAATAGTTGTTTTTGTAATGTTAACTTTAGATTTTAAATGTACTCGAATTATCTTATTCTTAAATTAACAATTCAATTTTAGAACGATTTACCACCCATTTAAAAATTTCTTTGTCATTTCATTTAATTTCAACATGTACTTTTTTATAATCTTTAATATTGATAAATTATACATACGAAATATATACATCTAAAACATTGTTAAAATACTCATAAATATTAAAACATAATAACTTTAATTAAAACCTTTATTAAAATTCACAAATCAAAAAAATAATATATAAATTAAACGTTGTAATGATTATTACTCCTAACTTTTCAAATTTAATTTAAAAAAATATGTTAAGCTGAAGCTTTAACTTAACCTATCAAATTATTCTATTTTAAAAAATATAATGACTTGATTCGGAAATGGCCTTATACCACATATTCCAGGTGGGGAAAAACTTTAGAAAAAAATTGAACGGGGAGATCAATAGCCATGTGTCAGCATGATTGAGCAAGCACATCACAAATAAAGAAAATATAAAAGTATGATAAGCAAATTGAAAATAATTTCTTGCGGGCCTAATTTTGTGGGTACCTTTGCATTACTTATCGCTTTCTAAATAACCAAAATTATTTCTATTGGATTAAGCAAAAGCTTACTCATGATGGATATGACTGAAAAGAAGCACTATCATACAATAATTTGGGTGATTCAGATAAAAGTATTTGATCTTACAAAATCCGTTATTTAATGTATGTCCATACAATAATTTGGCTGATCCGGAAAAAAGAATTTGATTCACAAAATCTTTTATTTAATGCATGTCCATACAATAACTTTTACGTCTCTGTCCATCTCTGTTTGAAATGGCTTCTAAGGTTACAGATGTACCAATGCCCCTATAGCTTTTCAAGAGTTACAAAAAAATAAGTTTTTACTCATCATTCAATTTGGGGCTAGATGGGGAGTCCATTTACTCAAAGTGATGACGTGTTACTTTTGAAATTGGAATTTTTTAAAAAATTGTCTTGGAATTGATTTTGCAGTTAAAATTCAAATTTTTAAATATTTTATTTATATATCAAAATTGATAAAAATTTGTTTTTTTGTTGAATAAATGATAGTACAATAATTTTAAAAAGGGGGGGCGGTCAAGAGGCACACCCACAAAGTTTAATTGGGCCAAGCCTAACATAAATGAAAGACGTCTATCTATGTGAGAAATACTTTAAAGGTTTATTTGAATTAATTGGGTTTCTAGTTTGAGATATTGTGTTGAGTTTAGAAGAGGAAGATGGAAGGCAAAAAGACTTTGGAATAACAGATAAATAAAAGAGAGTAAGACAACAAAATATATAAGGAACTTAAGTCTCATCTAGTTCGAAAGATACATCTCATTTGGTGTTTGTGGATAACAAAATACTCTTGGATATCTCATTAATGTAAAAAATTATGAATTTGAAAACATAAATGTCTTATATAACCTAATATTATATATGTGATAGATATGTCATTTCTAATAGGAGACCTTCCCAAATCATACCTTAGGATAACCCTCACGAATATGAAACCCTTAGAAGCAACCTAAAATTAGTAGTGAAAATTTTCTATGAAAACACCATATGGAAAAGAAACAATAAATCAATTAATTAACTCATATGATGTCATTTTTCAAGATTCAAAGTTTCATACTAGAAACAATGATACTACCTAAATCCCATTCCAATCCATAACCATGGAAATGCAAGAATAAACAACTAATTAACTTATATAATGTCATTTTTCAAGATTCAAAATTTGATGGTACCTAAATTCCATTCTAATCCATAGCCATATTGATTTCATTCACAACCATGAGAATTCCTCATAGTTTTCTCTAAGTTGACATTGCTTCTATGATTCCAATGGTAATTGTAGTTGCTTCTTTGCCTCCTTATATATCTATAGTGATTATTCTATTGATTGCATGTCATAAATTGCCTCCACAATGATTTCATGTAGTACCCCTTCTCGATCGGACTTTTTAGACTCATGTTTGACTTTTGTTGACTATTCAATGGATATATTAGTGTTATACTTTATTCAGACTTTATGCGATGTTATTACATGCTTTAACTTGATATGTAGTGTATGCTTTCATGCGGTATTTCATTACTTATGGTAAATGTGATTTTTATGGATTACTGACATGGACTGACACATTTATTTTATATGTGCAATGTGTTATTTACATGTTTCGTGTTTGCAAGTGTATGGGATGTGAGGGGATGATTTTCCTTCACTCACTCCGGTGAGACAAGGAACATCATGATTCTCCTTCATCGATGTGTGTGTCATGTTTGTTTATATATTTGTCTATATAACCTTTCAAGTGGGGGTCGCGCCCGAAGTGGTTGGCAGGATAACCCCTCAAAAGTCGGATAATAAGTGATAACCTAATAATTGATTAGGGGGTGGGTAGTTTATAACATTAATTAAGATATTCTACCCCACGCATGGTTGAGTGCTCGTATAGGCTCAAGATGTAGTGGGAAGGCCTGGAATGGCAAACTGACCACCTTGGCTTCACGAAGGGTTGGTAGGGTTCGCATGAGACAAATGGAACCAAGGGTTCGGGAAAGGTTACCAAGATAACCCAGGATGGGGGTCGGGACATAAGGAGGCCTACCTAGGGTAACCATCATAAGCTATGCGATGACACTCTCTCTTTAGGGTCACTAGTGTATTGTGATGTCGAGTTCACCTCGAGTATTGTGGAGTCGTATTGTATTGTCGTCCATGTCTTGCTTATGCTTGCTTGAGGGTCTTCTTCTATCTCCTAGCATGGTGGGGTGATTCTGTTTTGGGATCACATGGTCGGGTGGTAGTGCCACTTCCCATCGGATGTTCTTGTTTGTGCCTTCATGCGAGGATTGGCTTCGCAGGTGTTCCTGTGGTTCGTGATTCGTGCATCATCTCATGTTGGAGATTATTGCCCTTTGTTGACCTATGTGATCATTTGTATTAATGGAATTATGTAACCTTGTTTTGGTAAAGATGTAAATTTTATAGCTATTATTGGAAGCCATGTATTTGATGAGAAATGTAATTGTAAGTTTTGGATGTTATTTTATCAGCTATCCTTATGCTTTGTGCAAATGCTTTATTAAAGAGAAAATTATATTGTAATACTTTCAATATTTGAATGATGATATCTGTTATATGTTTATGGTTTGTTATGCTCAATGAGTAAGTGATGGATAATTGGATTAATCTTAATTATGGAATTTAACATTTCGTTTAATTCTTCGTTGGTAACCCTTTAGGAATTCTTGTGTTAGTCTTCCGCTTGTGTTATTATTTTGCAATGTAGTAATTAAGCACTTAATGTGATTTATACTTTAAAAAAAAAAAGATTTTTCACCCTTAGTTGCTTAGTTGTTTGGTTTTTTCCTTTGGGGTTCCTGGTGGGGTATTACATTTGGTATCAGAGCACATGTTTCAACACTGGGTACTCTGGTTTTGAAATGAGCCCATTCAGCTTGAACTTTTGATTAGATCTTAGTGTTTGTGTTTCCCTTCTTAGTATCCTTGTCGTAGATCTAATTTTTTTTCTCTTGTGTAGTGTTAGGTCATGGCTAGGAAAGCCAAGGGAAGTGGTTGTGTTGGTGGCCACAATAGAGGTAGAGGTGGGGGACGCGGTCGAGGTTCTGACCACCATAGTCCTTCACCACCACCCATTCATGTGAGTGTGGAGAAGGATCAGTCTGTTCATTAGGATGAGCAGCATGCAGGAGATCAGGTTCCCGAAAGGGAAGAGTTGAGGCAGATGTTTCAGGAGGTGCTAGCCAGATTAGGCCCCAGACCTGAGGCCGATCAACCCATCCATGCTCAGGTAGGAGAGTCGCATCAGCAGATTTTGGAGGAGAGAGAGAGGTCTCCCAAAGGAGAGAGGTCCCAGTAGACCAAGACTCAGCTACCATGGGGTACATGAGGGACTTGATGAGGTCCCATCCTCCTTACTTTGATGATAAGGGTACCGGTCTCGAGGAAGAGATATGGATGATTAGTTTAGATCGGTGTTTTGCCATGCATCTATATGGCAACAACACTAAGGCGAGATGCGCCATCATGCGTCTCGAGAGTTTTGCCTCTATTTGGTGGTGGTTAGAGGAGGAGAGGATCGGTGTGAGCATTAGCACCATGTCATGGGAGATCTTTCTAGAGAGATTTAGGGCACGATTTCTCTCACCTCAATGGAGACAGTCACGGGTAGATGAGTTCTATGCTTTGCGCCAGTTTGACATGTCGGTAGATCAGTTTGAGCACAGGTTTTATGAGCTCAAACAATATGTCGGTATTGGTAATGATGAGGCGATGCTAGTTCAACACTTCTTGAGGGGTCTAAATGACTGCATCAGTGGAGGAGTGAGAGTGTTTGAGCCTGCTTCAGTAGAGGTAGTCGTGGTGAAAGCCAGGCTGGTGGAGCAGAATCTTAGTCGTGCTCATGGCGGTTAGTCTGGAGTGTAGATCGAGAGAGTGCCTTTCAGTGGGTCTAGAGTTAGAGGGAATCAATCCCAGATTGTTGTACCTTTTAGGGGTTCTCAAACACCCACTAAGGGTGGGCAATAGCAACAACAAAGTTTTCAGCCAAGGCCGAAACAATTTCAAGGCCAGCAGGGTGGCAACTCTCAACATAAGAAGAACAGGAACTGGCAGAGGAGTAGGCAGAGTTTCCCAGGGCAATCCTCTCAGGGTAGATCTCAGCCCCTAGTAGGGGAAGCTTCCAGCAATCTAGTGGGTCGTCTAGAAGTAGAGGACTTGGTAGGGGAGCTTGCTTCTCCTGTGGTCAATTTGGCCACATAGCCGCTCAGTGCCCTCAGCGTTCTCACCAGATAGGTAGTCAGAGGCCAGCAGCATCAGAGCCGACAGTGGGGGATGCACGTAGATCCGATAGAGTATTTGCAGCGGTTGATGACCGCTAGGATGAGCACCAGAGTACAGTGATCAAGACTGCAGGTGTGTTGTGTGGTATTCCTATCTCTATACTTTTTGATTCTGGTGCTTTTGATTATTTCATTTCCTCATCCATTATGGAGCGGTGCAGGCTCACTTAAACTAAGTAGACAGATAGGTGGCAAGTAGAGTTGGCTACCGGTGTGCGTGTGTCCGTAGATATCTTCATTCCCAGTTGTGATTTGTACCTAGGACCCTTTGTTACTTTAGTTGACCTTCGAGTCATTCCTTTGGGGTCTTATGGAGTTGTGTTGGGGATGGATTGGCTATCATCTCACAGCGCTTGTGTGGACTATCGTCAAAAGACAGTGGAGTGTTTAGATGATCAAAGTAGGAAAATGGGGATCGTAGAAGTTTAGAGATCGATATCCTTATGTATGATTTCTGCTATGCAGCTTAAGTAGTGTATGCGTCGAGGGTGTCATCTTTTTGCAGTTGCTCTTGAGGATGTGGATGAGGAAGAGAGTCGAGAAATTTCTCTTGATGGTCACCCTATTCTTCGAGAGTACGCTGATGTGTTTCCTTTGGATATTCACGATATGCCTCCGAAGCGGGACATAGACTTTCACATTGACTTGGTTCCTGGTACGGAACCTATTTCAAGAGCTCCATATCGGATCACTACTCAGGATTTGAGTGAGTTGAAGTTGCAGATGGAGGAATTGTTAGCCAAGGGGTTCATTCATCCTAACGTTTCTCCTTGGGGTGTGCCTATTATCTTCGTTAAGAAGAAGGATGGTTCTCTTTGGTTATGCATTGATTACTGACAGCTGAATAAGGTAACCATCAGGAATCGATATCCATTGCCTCGTATAGATGATCTTTTTGATCATGTAAAGGGAGCCAAGGTGTTCTCTAAGATTGATCTGAAATCTAGGTATCATCAGTTGCGCATTCATGATGTACACATTCATAGGATGGTGTTTCGTACTCGTTATGGTCACTATGAGTTCACAGTGGTGCCATTTGGGTTGACGAACGCGCCTTCAGTTTTCATGAGCCTCATGAATGGGGTATTCTGCACCTACCTTGATCATATTTTCCTTGTGTTCTTGGATGACATATTGATTTATTCTAGATCTATGGAAGGGCATGAGGGCCACTTGCGACAGGTGTTGCAGTGTTTGAGGGAGAATCAGCTTTATGCCAACTTGGCGAAGTGTGATTTCTTCCAGTCAGAGGTGAACTATCTTTGTCATATAGTTTCAGGAGAAGGTGTATCCATGGATCCTTCTAAGATCCAAGCCATTATAGATTGGCCAACGTTGACAATGTTTCAGAGGTTCTAAGTTTTATGGGTTTGGCCAGATATTACCGTCACTTTGTTCAAATTTTTCCCGGATAAGTCACCCGATCACTTCTCTTCAGAGGAAAGGGAAGAAGTTTGTTTGGTTAGAGAAATGTGAGTCATATTTTCGTACCTTGAAGGAACTCCTTGTTAGTGCTCCGATTCTAGCAGTTCCTGATCCATCCAGAGATTTTATGGTATGCACAAATGCCTCTTTAGAAGGTATAGGAGCAGTTCTTATGCAGGATGGTAATGTGGTTTCCTATGAGTCTCGCAAACTCAAGGACCACGAGCTAAACTATCCAGTTCATGACTTGGAGTTGGTAGTTGTAGTGCATACGCTGGTTAGATGGCGACATTTTCTGTTGGGGCGGTGGTTTGAGCTACATAGTGATCACCGTAATTTGCAGTATATTTTCACACTGTCGAACTTGAATGCTCAACAGCAAAGCTGGATGGAATTCCTCTGTGAGTATGATTTTGAGGTTTGATATATTCAGGGGAAAGAGAATGTAGTGGTAGATGCTTTGAGTCATAGGCGACATGAGGTTGCAACATTGTCCCTTGGAGTGGACTTGAGAGAGAATTCTTGGGATTCTTCTTCAGGACACCTGGTATCAGGATGTTAGAGCTGTGATGGAGTCCGGAAGACCATTAGAGGGTAGATATTCTAGATATAATCTTGAGGCAGATGGTCTTCTTCAACATCTTGGATGGATCTATGTACCTCCTTTGGAGGGTCTTCGTATTTTGATCATGACTGAGGCCCATCATGCACCTTATTCGGCACACCTTGGTGTCAAGAAGATGCACACAAATCTGAGACAGATATATCATTAGGCTAGTATGAAACGTGACATTGCTGATTTTGTGTTGATGTGTTTAGAATGTCAGTGGGTGAAGGCGGAGCATTAGCACCCTGCAGGGCTTTTACAGCCTAATTTGGTACCAGATTGGAAATGGGATATCATTTCCATGGATTTCATAGTGTCATTGCATGTTTCTCCACATCGCCATGATGCCATCATGGTCATTATTGATAAATTGACCAAATTTGCTCATTTTGTTCTTATTCAATCTTCTTATACAGCAGCAGTGGTGGCACAAGTTTTCTTGGAAGATGTGGTGAGGTTGCATGGGATTCCTAGGCGGATTATTTCTAATAGAGATCATGTCTTTACTTCAGCATTGTGGACCTCACTTTAGCATGCTTTGGGGACCC
The DNA here is from genome assembly GCF_030272615.1 of Cryptomeria japonica. Lineage (NCBI taxonomy): Eukaryota > Viridiplantae > Streptophyta > Pinopsida > Cupressales > Cupressaceae > Cryptomeria > Cryptomeria japonica. The sequence goes on along the minus strand of NC_081407.1, from coordinate 194,425,144 downwards.
AGTCAAACTTCTGTTCAGCTTATCACCCAGAGACCGATGGTCAGATTGAGTGTGTGAATCAAGTCTTGGAGGACATGCTTCGCATTGTATGTTATGGACCAACAGTCATGCTGGGAGGAATATCTTTGCCTTGTGGAGTTTGCTTATAACAATGGATATCACAACTCCATAGGCATGTCCCCCTTCCAGGCATTGTATGGTCATCCTTTCCATACTCCTTTGAGTTGGGATTGATTAGAGGATAGGGTGCGTTTAGGACTGAATATGCTTCGAGAGATGGAGGAGCGGGTTGAGCAGATTCGTGGGCATTTGGTTGCTACTCAGGGCAGGCAGAAGAAGTATTTGATGCTCATACAGTGGATCGTCAGTTTTCAGTTGGCGACCGTGTGTTCTTGAGAGTGCGTTCACGGAAGAGTCTGATCCATTATGGAAAGGGTTCTAAGTTGGTGCCTCATTTTGTTGGCCTTTTTGAGATCCTTGAGAGGATAGGACATGTTGCATATCGTCTTGCTTTGCCATCGAGTCTATCCCACATCCACGATGTCTTTCATGTTTCAGTTCTTTGACCTTATCATCCTAATGTGACTCATGTTCTTGAATGGAATGCTTTGCAGGTTGAGGACGGGCAGCTTTCCATGGAGCTCGTGTGCATTCTTCAGCATTGGGATTTGACCCTTATGGGTCGTAACATCGACCAGGTAAGGGTGATAGTTCTGATACTTAATATAAGTATAGATCCAATAGCCAACAAGATGAGAGGGGGGGGTGAATCATACAAACTTAATCATCCATAAAAACATCAGATTCAACCTCGGTAACATATATATCAGTCATATAACCAAAAACTGTCAAACATGCAAACTCAAAAGCATATGAACAATATAAACCTCATAACACCAGATTTAACGTGGAAACCCAAATAGGGAAAAACCACTGTGGGATTTCAGATCCACTAAGAAATATACTCTTCTAGAGTATGCTCGGTTAAAAGCAAATCATGTTAAAGATTACAAACACATTGCTAGATGTGACCCGGTTAAGGGATTTCCCTCAGATCTGTTAGGATCTTCACTTTGTTAGAAGTGACCTTGTCAAAGGATTTCAAACACTCAATCAGAATGTCACCTTGCTAGAGGATTTACATATAAGACTGTTAAGTCCACTCGGTTAAGAGATTTCCTGTCACTTTCACAAAATAACAGTAATAAAGATATGTCTACAACTTCACATCTAAAAATGCTAAAGTAGATTCCTATTTGTTCAATACAATTTAGACATAGAACTAATCTTGTCTATCTGTTGGGCATCTACACTCTATTATTCTAACAGGTCTTCAAGCTTCTGTGCTCAGTAATCACTATGTAGCATCCTTGTGCATACACTTGCCTGCATACATTGTTTACCAACAGTTTCCTATTTATAAACAATCTTCTGACCGCTCAATCTCATTGATCACATTTCCCATGATCAATCATAGCCATCGGATCTTCAATCTTGTCCAGGTTCAATGTATCTTTCGATCTGAAAATGTTTTACCCCGCCTTGGAACTTGCATTGTCACCTTGGAACTTGTGTTAGGGTATTGTGGTTCAATCTGAGCTGTAGATCTTCATGCCGACTTTCCATTGCCTTAGATTCATTAACAAACTTCTTCCACAACTTACCAATAATTGATCCGCTCCAGCTCATCAACTTCTTTCATTAAATATCACATGTAAACATTTAATGCATTCCGTTATAGCTTGGTTGTAACTCGGTGAATACTAAACTTCACTCGGTAGACATTTTGCCTTCATTAACCAATAGCGATAACCTTAGGGTTTACCAACTAGGTTCTTTGCCTGATAACATAGTATAGTATTAACCTTTACATTTTACAACATATGTATGATATCATGATCTCATCATTGTCTGACTCGGTAGTAGTTGCCCATTGAATAACTTATCCCCTTATTCATCATATTCTTTCTTGTGTCTTTTACCGACTTCTTTATAATATTCATATCATACTTCTCAAGATATGGCAACATGATACTGAATTAGAAAATCAATTTCTTGACATCAATGACAAAATAATAATATCAAGATAGTAAAACATCTTTAATCAGTTATGTCCATAATCATCAACAACCTTCTTAATATCCTTATTGAAATGTCAATCTTTCATTGTCTGTTATAATGTAATATTGCCAACAATCTCCCCCTTTGGCATTGATGGCAAAACCAATTGATTTGACCTTTAAAAGATTCGGATTGCTATGATTCTAAAATGCTTGAAATGCTCTCCCCCATACATTAGACTTCTCTTCTATTTTCAATCTTTATTTCAATCTGTAGTCTTCTCTCAGTCTTCTCCCATATATTAGTCTTCTCCCCCTTTGGTAGGTCTTCTCCCCCTTTGGTAGGTCTTCTCCCCCTTTGACAACAATGCCAAAAAAGAAAAGAACTAAAACATAATTTCTTCCTATAAGAAGTTATTTCCTACTGTTGTGTATCAAATGAGTCTCGGTCAGAGCATTTGTCTTCAATTCCTGATCCCTGTATCATTCTCTATATTAGTCTAGTATTAATTCCAGTACACTTTTATAAAACATTCTAAAGTGTATAACTCCAGCATCAACTCCCCAAAAGATATTCAATAGAGTCATCGAATTGATGCTTTCACCGAACTCGGTCAGTGAATGGAAGATAGGGGTAGGACCCCTAACTTACTTCTGAGATATTCAAAAGTGTCCTTTGGTAGTGGCTTGGTGAAGATATCTGCTATTTGCTCCTTTGTGTTAACATATTCCAACACCACTTTCTTCTCTTGAGCTTCTTCTCTAAGATAATGATATTTGATAGAGATGTGCTTTGTCTTAGAGTGCATAACAGGATTCTTTGAAATATTAATGGCACTAGTATTGTCACAGAATATAGTTACTAGCTCGGTAACTTTCTCATTTATACCTTCCAACAGTTGTTTGATCCATGCAATGTTGGTGCAATTCAGTGCTGCAACAACATATTCAGCTTCTGTTGTTGACTGAGAAACACATCCTTGTTTCTTGCTAAGCCAACTCACTAGTCTTTCTCCTAAGAAGAAAGCTCCTCCACTTGTGTTTTTCTTGTCATCAATGTTGCCTGCCCAATCAACATCAGTATAAAATTTTAAATGAAAATCATTTCCTTTCTGATATACTAAGCCATAATCTTTAGTGCCTTTTAAGTATCTAAAAATTCTTTTGATTGCTGTCATGTGTGTTTCCTTAGGATCTGCAGAAAATCTTGCAACAATACCTACTGCATGTGCTATGTCTGGTCTACTGTGAACAACATATTGCAACTTTCCAATCATAGATCGGTAAAGTGTCTCATCAACAGATGTAGATTCATCATTCTTTGATAGTTTACAGTTGGTAGTCATAGGAGTACTTACTGGTTTTGAATCCTCCATTCCAAATTTCTTTAAGATTTCTTTTATGTACTTGGATTGAGTAATGAAAATCTCATTTTTTATTTGCAGTATCTGTAAACCTATAAAATAATGTATCTCACTAATTAATGACATCTCAAATTCTTTTCTCATTTCATTTCCAAAGTTCTTGCATAAGGAGTCATTTCCACAAAATATAATATCATCAACAAATATGGCTGAGATCAGTATTCCATTTTCATCATTCTTCATGTACATATTGTTGTTCTCACTTGTCCTTATAAAACCAATCTTAATCAAATAAGAGTGCAATCTTTCATACCATGCTCTAGGTGCTTGTTTCAGACCATATAAAGCTTTGTTCAATTTACATACCTGATCTTTATTATTGTCTTCAACAAATCCTTCAGGTTGTTCAATGAAAACTTCTTCTTCTAATATTCCATTCAGAAATGCAGATTTGACATCCATTTGATATACCTTGAAGTTCTTGAAAGCAGCATATGCCAACAATGTTCTCACTCCTTCAAGTCTAGCAATAGGTGCAAAAGTCTCACCATAATCAATTCCTTCTTCTTGGGCATAACCATTGCAAACTAGTCTTGCTTTATTTCGAATGACTTCCCCTTTTTCATTTAGCTTGTTTCTAAAGATCCACTTTGTACTGATTACTTTTTTGTCCTTCAGTCTTGGGACCAGTGTCCATGTGTCATTCTTCTTGATTTAATCAATCTCTTCTGTCATAGTATTTATCCAATCTTCACTGTTAAATGCCTCTTTCACTACTCTCGGTTCAAATTCAGATATCAAACATGTGTTCTGTCTCAGTTTGTTCCTTGTTATCATTGGATCATCTTTATCTCCTATAATCTGACTTGGTGCATGATGTCTTCTGACATACTTGGCTAATACAAGCTTGATAGGCTCTGTATGATCTTCTTCATCACTCGGTAACTGGATATTTTCTTCATTTTCTTCAACAGTTTTCTCGGTAGGACTTCTCAGTTGCACATAGACAAATCCATCATAGTCTTCTGGTTCTTTGGAATTTCCTTCATCATTTCTTTCTGCAAATTCATCAATTTTCACATTTGCACTTTCTACTATTTTGTTAGATGATTTGATCAAAAATTTAAATGCTTTGCTTCTAGAAGAATAACCTAGAAATGTTCCTTCACTTTTATGATCAAACTTGCCATTTCTATCATCTTTATGAACATAGCATTTACTTCCAAAGATTTTAAAATAACTTACATTAGGTTTCTTGCCATACCAGATTTCATAAGGTGCCTTCAAAGTACCTTTCTCAATTGAACTCGGTTCAAGGTGTAAATAGTTGTGCTTATTGCTTCTCTCTAGAATGTTTGTGGAACCATCTTCTCAATCATCAGTGTTCTAGCACAATCCACAATAGATCTGTTTCTTCTTTCAGCTATTCCATTCTGTTGTGGAGTTCTCGGTGCAGAGACTTGTCTTTTTATACCATGATCATTGCAAAATAGGTCGAACTCATCAGATGTGAACTCTCCTCCTCTATCTGATCTAAGACATTTCAGTTATCTTCTTGTTTCATTTTCAACTCTAGCCTTGTACCATTTAAACATTTCAAAAGCTTCTGATTTTTCTTTTAAAAACATTACTGACATCATCCTTGAATAATCATCCACAAATAATATGAAATACTTATCACCATAATAACTTTAAACTTTCATAGGACCACAAAGATCAGTGTGCACAAGATCTAAAATTCCCTTAGAAGTGTAGGACTTACTTGTAAAGCTAGATCTTGTCATCTTACCCATCTGGCATCCTTGACACATAGCATTCTCAGGTTTTTCAAGACTCGGTAGACCTCTTACTCGGTGCTTCTTACTTATTTTGATCAGATTATCAAAATTAACATGACAAAACCTTTTATGCCATAACCAGGTATCATCAATCTTTGCATACAAACACTTATTGTAAGTTGAATCAAGGTGAAATGTATTACCTTTTGTTTGTGTCCCGGTAGCAGCTAACTTTCCATTCTTGTCATGAACTTTGACAATTCCTTTCTGAAATTCTATTCGGTAACCTGTGTTATTTAGCTGTGCTACACTCAACAAATTGTATTTCAAACCTTCAACCCAATAAACATCATTGCATCTTGCATTATCAAGAAGTGTTATAGATCCTTTACCTCTTACCGGACATGGTGCATTATTACCAAATCTAACATAGCCTCCATCATAATCTTCTAACATAACATACTTGTGTTTATCTCCTGTCATATGATGTGAGCATCCACTATCTATAATCCAAGAATCATTAGTGTTTATGTGAGATATTAGGGCTTTTTCTTCATACCTTTCTTCATCTAATCCATCCTTGATAGCCACATAAACAACTTCCTCTGTATCAGTCCAATCTGTTTTATCATCGTTAGATTCCTCATCAGCTATTAAGCATGTCTTTCTATCTCTTCTTCTGAAGTCTTGATGTCCTCTGTAATGATTATCTTTCTGTCTATCATCTCGGTAATCTCTCTTTTCAGTAAAATCTTTGTCAGGACAGTTAGAAGCCATATGTCCAATCTTATCACAATTGAAACATTTCAAAGGTAGTTATCCTTTATACTTACCTTTACCTCTCGGTAACCTTTTGGCCAATAGTGCTTCAAACTCTTCTTGCTTTCTGATTTCTTCATACAGTTTGTGTACTTCTTCCATGTTCTTCTGAAATCTTTCACTTGCTCCACTGTGATCTCCTTCAGAGTACATATACTTTCTTTCATTGTAATCATTAGATTCATTTAGATGAAAAGAACTAAATGTAGATTCAACTTTGTTTACTGATGACCCACTGTTATCAAAATTACTTAACTCAAATGCATGCAGCTTACCAATAGTAGCATCCAAAGAAACTGGCATATTGGCTACAGACCTCAATTCATTGATTGCAGAGACTTGGATTGTATAGGCAGGTAGAAGGGTTCTTAACAACTTACTTGTTACATCCTTTTCTTCAATAGTTCCTCCTGCTCCTTTGATTTGATTTACAATCTCCTTTAGTCTTGTACTGTACTGGGTTATGTTCTCACCTTCATTCATCCTCATAGATTCAAGTTGTCCTCTTAAACTATCTACTTTTTCTCTTTGAACATGTTCATCTCCTCCATATATAGATATGAGCTTAGTCCACATTGTCTTTGCATCAGTACATCCTTCTAGATCATTAAACTCTGAATCGGTCAATGCAGATGTTATTTCAATCATTGCTTGAATATGTTCTTGCTTCGCCTTTATCTCTTCCATTGTCAATGGATAGGTGCTCAGTGCAACAAAGTCATTCTCCAGATAGTATATAGCATATTCTCCAACTCCTGATAGATGTAGCTTCATCATTTTCTATCATGTAGAGAAACTTGACTTGTTCAGCTTCGGTGCATCCCTCTTATACATCTTTGGATCTTTAACTCAAGTGCCTTTAAACTTTCCTTTCGGAGTCCAAAGCTCTGATACCACTTGATAGTTTTGATACTTAATATAAGTACATATCCAATAGCCAACAAGATGAGAGGGGGGGGTGAATCATACAAACTTAATCATCCATAAAAACATCAGATTCAACCTCGGTAACATATATATTAGTCATATAACCAAAAACTGTCAAACATGCAAACTCAAAAGCATATGAACAATATAAACCTCATAACACCAGATTTAACGTGGAAACCCAAATAGGGAAAAACCACTGTGGGATTTCAGACCCACTAAGAAATATACTCTTCTAGAGTATGCTCGGTTAAAAGCAAATCATGTTAAAGATTACAAACACATTGCTAGATGTGACCCGGTTAAGGGATTTCCCTCAGATCTGTTAGGATCTTCACTTTGTTAGAAGTGACCTTGTCAAAGGATTTCAAACACTCAATCAGAATGTCACCTTGCTAGAAGATTTACATATAAGACTGTTAAGTCCACTCGGTTAAGAGATTTCCTGTCACTTTAACAAAATAACAGTAATAAAGATATGTCTGCAACTTCACATCTAAAAATGCTAAAGTAGATTCCTATTTGTTCAATACAATTTAGACATAGAACTAATCTTGTCTATCTGCTGGGCATCTACACTCTGTTATTCTAACAGGTCTTCAAGCTTCTGTTCTCGGTAATCACTATGTAGCATCCCTGTGCATACACTTGCCCGCATACATTGTTTATCAACAGTTTCCTATTTATAAACAATCTTCTAACTGTTCAATCTCATTGATCACATTTCCCATGATCAATCATAGCCATCAGATCTTCAATCTTGTCCAGGTTCAATGTATCTTTCGATCTGAAAATGTTTTACCCCACCTTGGAACTTGCATTGTCACCTTGGAACTTGTGTTAGGGTATTGTGGTTCAATCTGAGCTGTAGATCTTCATGCCGACTTTCCATTGCCTTAGATTCATTAACAAACTTCTTCCACGGCTTACCAATCATTGATCCACTCCAGCTCATCAGTTTCTTTCATTAAATATCACATGTAAACATTTAATGCATTCTATTATAGCTCGGTTGTAACTCGGTGAATACTAAACTTCACTCGGTAGACATTCTGCCTTCATTAACCAATAGGGATAACCTTAGGGTTTACCGACTAGGTTCTTTGCCTGATAACATAGTATAGTATTAACCTTTACATTTTACAATATATGTATGATGCTAAAACAATCTAAAACATCATGATCTCATCATTGTCTGACTTAGTAGTAGTTGCCCATTGAATAACTTATCCCCTTATTCATCATATTCTTTCATGTGTCTTTTACCGACTTCTTTATAATCTTCTTATCATACTTCTCAAGATATGGCAACATCACACTGAATTAGAAAATCAATTTCTTGACATCAATGACAAAATAATAATATCAAGATAGTAAAACATCTTTAATCAGTTATGTCCATAATCATCAACAACCTTCTCAATATCCTTATTGAAATGTCAACAATCTTTCATTGTCTATTATAATGTAATATTGCCAACAAAGGGTCCTATGGGACCCAAATGATGAGACCTCGGTGACATGGGAGGATGCAGCGAAGATGAGAGATCTTTATTCTTATTTGTTTTAGGCTTCCAGGAGTAAGCCTAGTTTTGGGGGTAATATGTAGTACCCCTTCTCGATCAAACTTTTTAGACTCATGTTTGACTTTTGTTTATTGTTCAGTGAATACATTATTGTTATACTTGATCCAGACTTTATGCAATGTTATTGCATGCTTTAACTTGATATGTAGTGTATGCTTTCATGCAGTATTTCATTACTTATGCTAAATGTGATTTTTATGGATTACTGACATGGGCTGACACATTTACTTTATATGTGCGATGTGTTATTTACATGTTTCATGTTTGCAAGTGTATGGGATGTGAGGCGATGATTTTCCTTCACTCACTCCGGTGAGACAAGGAACGTCACGATTCTCCTTCATCGGTGTGTGTGTCGTGTCTGTTTATATATTTGTTTATATGCATGTGTGGTTCTTTGATGCAGGACATTGCAAGTACAAGTACCGAGTAGGTACGAGGTATCTACTCCACCTGGTTTCACAAGTCTGAGCATGACTTATTTGTCCTATGGGAGTGGAGGAGATAGTTGTTAGACCCTAGTTTGACCCGCAATTACACTCATGTGAGTGTTGTCAGTTGGTCGTCTTTTCCATTTGACCGGTATGCGAGTCATAGTGCTTTGGTATTTTTCGTTTTGTGAGTCGTCGTTTGGTCTTCTCTCATTTTGTGTGCTTCCAGTTTTTTGAAAAGATTTAAATTGAGTGAATTGTGCTATTTTGTGTTGGCGTATTTAATTTAATCAATATGCCTTGAGTTTATAGATTTAATTAAATAAATGGAGTTGTTAAATTAAATGGTTAAATTGCATGTTATATTGTGAATATAGTTGTATTAAATTATTTGAAAAAGAAATAAGTTAAATTCTATGCTATTTGAATTTTAGTACAAATGTTGAGTTAAATTCTTATGGGAAAAGAAAAATAAATAAAAAGCATTTCCATTTACCTTTTTGGTTAGCTTTTAGATTTTATTTTTGTTTAAAAATAATTGTGTCACGGAAAAAGGGAAATTAGATTTTATTACATTTTAAATATCTTGTTCCTATTGGTGGAGGAAACTTTTAACCTAAAAGTTTAGGTTGAAAATATTTTTGCTATATTACCTGAGAGTTCACGGGAAGGAGAGGAGGCATTTTTGAAAACCAAAACTTGGAAACCATTTGGAAGGAGGAATCTGGATTTTGGAATTGGTATGCAGGATTGAAGCTATTCCACAATTTTCTTTCTAGATTACTTTGCAGGTTGGATAGATTTCTTTCTTGTGTTGTAATAAAAATTTGAATGTTTGAGCTTTTTCCCTGTGTGTGTGATTAAAATCTGTTAAATCTTATTGGTGATTCTTGTTGAAAGATTGATTTGGAAATAGAGTAGTTGCTATTGAATTTAATTGAATCCCAAATCAATGTATTGTATGTTGAAAAGAAATTGTCCAATATCTTGTTGGTTGTGTGCTTCCAAGTTCTTTGTAAAATTTAGTTTTTGATTATTTTCTCTATTTGCGTAGTAAGGAATAGATTTTGTTTTCTGAATGATTGCAAGTTTTCATTTATCCAAAATTAGGGGGTTATGCCGACAAAATTTTGTTAATTTGCCTCTTTGCATGATGCAAGGATTTTTCCTATGTGTGAAGAAATAAATAGATGAATCAAATCCCCTCTTATTTCTTAAGATTCTTTTGAATTTTTGCCCAAGATCTTTAGATTTGGATCTTTTATGCTTTATTGGTTTGACATAATTCCTTATTGAAAAAATTTCATTTCAAACATTGTTGATTCATTGTTATTCTTTTTCTCAGTGATTTTTGTGTAGAGGATGAATGTTTTTTATTTTAAATAAATTTAAAATATATATATATATATATATATATAAATTGAACCTCATGTGGCAGGGCATTCCCACCACGTGGGATGGTAGCTGCTGCTACCGTAAGGTAGTAGCACTATCGGCGGTAGTGACTGTAGACGCCTAAAATTGTCATGTCTAATTAAATAAATATTTTATTTATTTAATTACTTTAAGCCTAATTCTTCTATTAATTAAATAAATCTTTATTCATTTAATTAATTCATTTATGCTCTTCTAGCCTTATTTCTCATTTTAATAAATACATTTATTTATTTAAATTATCCTTTTCCTAAATTAAATAAATATCTTATTTATTTAATTGATCCCACTTCCTCTATTAATTAAATAAATCTTTATTTATTTAATTAATTCATTAACCTTTTCTACCCATGACACATGTCATTCATCTCTTAATTCCTACACTACCTACCCTCTCATTATTCTCTTATTTTCTCTACCTACCCTCTAATCATAGCCGACCATTTATTTTTTACACCTCTTAATCTTATCCCTCCATTTCTTATAGTGTCTTCTATATAAGGAGATGCTTCCTTCATTATCAACCCCCAACTATGCATCCTAACTAACTGACTACTTGATTACTCGACTACACTACGCCTTTGCACTTTTACATGCGATCCTACTTGCAACCACATTTCCGTTCTTTGTTGAGCTCTTGTGCACATAAAATCTGAGAGCAACTATATCAAGCAAGATCAATGGAGATAGGAAGAATGGAGATCCAAACCCTATTGGACATGTGATGGTATAATCTTTGTGATTTCATTTGATTTGCATTGTCTTAGGTAATCTTCATATGTTATGGTGGATCTTTGTTGTTGTTAGGCTAGGGTTTTGTGATTGAATCCATTTAGTCTTTCATCATTGTTGTTTCCATTTTCACCGTACACATTTTGGCACATCCGGTGGGACTCTTGTCCCTTTTGCATTTAACATCTTTTGTTATAGATTTTGTTTTGAAGTTGCAGATCTGACATTTTCGACAACATTTTGATATTTTCATGTCTGCGCACTTTTGGATCGCGTTTTTTATTTTCTGCCGCATCTCTGACATCTGGAACTACGTCTACATCTTCGACAATATTTTATTTTTTTTGCAGATTTCGAGAAACGCATCTGTATTCCGTAGTCACTTCTGTGAAGTCTTCAGGCGTGTCTGTGTTAGGGAGCCACGTTTGCATTCGGGACCCATGTTTATATCAGATCTAGGCGCGTCTGTGTGTTCTCGCAGCATCTGTGTCTGTGACAACTGTGTTTGTGTTCGGTTGTTGCATTTTTGGTTTCATTGATTCAGTTTTTCGTCATTCGGATTTCAGATCTGGTTTATTTTGAGTAACATTTTCAGATCTAGCTAACGAAATTGGTGCAGCTTGTCTTGAAAGCAAAACGCATTGTTGAAGGCCCCTATTTCACAAAGTCTTTTGGATCTAAAATTTACCTAACTTGTGTGCTTGCAGGAAGGGGTGATTATTTCAAACAATCCAAACTACTAATAGATCTTTGTTGCAGGACCTTGGCAAGGGTTTTTGATATTTATTGTGTGCCTTGTTTTCATAGATTAGCAAACACTTCAATTGGTGCACTAAAATTGAACCATTGTCTTTTGTGCCTTGAGCAATAGGCTCTTTTTGTTTAATCTTTAGAGGGCTTGTCTCCCCGTGTGGTCATTAGGACTACTAGTGAGGAGAGAATGACCCAAGTTGTAGCAAAAGAAAAGCCATCTTCTTCCAAACCACTATAAATAACTGTATCCATGGTGAAAACTATGGATAACGTGTGCTGATTAGTTCATACCGACACTATGTCTCCCCATAAACCCGTTTGATCAAATTTATTTGATTAGTTGTAGGGCGTAACCCCTACCGGCTGGGACCCTTCTATATTTATAGAGCTGAAAGTGTTGCATGTATGGCCACACGAGCGGATGCCCTTACTAGCACCTTTTTGTTTTAGAAGCCAAAATCCTTCTAGTTGTTGGGGCAGGAGGTCGGACCTCTAGTAGCGGCCCACACACATACGGTTCTTAGTAGAGATACAAAGTTCGCCACGAGGATTTTTTGTTGATATGTGGCGAATGATCAGCAAAAAAATTTTGCCATTTTTTTTTGTTGATGAAAATCGACATTGTAATAAAACCCTAAAAAGGCCGACTTTGTTTGTTGCCCTAAAAACGCATGTTATAAGCGGCTGGGATGCTTAAGGCATTGTAATGTTGATGTACTATTTTTGCTGGATAATAAGAAAGATTGGATGGTTGTGTATGGTGGACGTAACCCATTCTGGGTGAACCATGTTAAATCTCTGTGTTATCTGTGTCCTATTTTATTCCTTTATCTTTTGTATTTAAATCTGCATATAATTGTTAGTTCATATTTGCTTCAGATCTGCTTGAAACCCTAATAGTTTTCATAGGGACTGATGCTTGGCTACCCCGAGAAGTGAGTGTCGAGGGTGGAGCCAGTGGGTTCAAGCATCTAAGTATCCGCTCTGAATAGCGTAGCCTCGGGGGAAACTCCATGCGGGATCAACAACTATTGTCTTGGCTAGCCATAAGAATTGTGCTTGACTTATTTTGAAAAATCAAACATTCAAGACCAAACATCAAAACATTGTGTCTTTTGTGTCTTCAAGTGTATACAAAACAATTTTACATCAAACAACACACTTTTCTTTGAGTCATTTTGAGTCTAAACACTTGCAAACATTGAGTCCTCATCAACACTGTGTTCTCTTGTCATGAAAAATAGTCAAACATTCAGATTTGGTCACAACAAAATAGCTTCACAGATTGGAAAAATTGCACAAAGTTTGTAGAAACGCGTCTGTGTCTGATAGACCCGTGTCTGTGTCTGACAGACCCGCGTCTGTGTCATCTAAACACATCTGTGAAGGGCAGAAACGCGTCTATGTCTTTTGAGCAACATTGCAGCATCTCAGAAACATGTCTGTGTCTGATAGAATAGCGTCTGTGTCCTTTAAGCGCGTATGTGAAGTATACAGGCACGTCTGTGTTCAGGATTGAAAACTTTCATAATTCAACAAACAAGAATAGTCAATTTTAGACTTATTGAGCTTCCTAGGTTATCTCTTCAGGTTTTTCATCTAGCATTCAACCTGTCTTTGGGTCTCACAATGTCCATCATTGCTTTACACCTTACATTACATTCACATTTGTCTAAACTTGAGTCAAAAGGTCACTTGCTTGTCCTCATCTTGCTTTGTCAACACACTACATACAACAACATTTTGCTAAGTGGTCCCTCATCAAGGTCTATCACCTTTGGGTCTCATTTGGTCTTATTTAGAGTCAAGGTCAACTTACCTCATCAAGAGAAACTATCCTCTCTTTGGAAGTCACACCTACTCTACTACATACATACTTGGTCTTACACTTTGGACATTGCAAGTAAACCTCAGATTCATTTACATTCCATCCAACTCTTGGTCTTCCATACTCTTTTCCATTTTCATCTAGTCTCACACATCTTGGTCAATACCTAGTTCATGGTTGAAACCCATTCCCAAAAATCTAGAAGAGAAGCTAAAGAGGCTCAAGAGTCCACAAACATGAGTTCCTATGAGTATGACAATGATATCTTTTTTAATTCTGATCATACTACATTACCTGACATGGACACCTATAGAAACATTCCAAATGTTGAGCACATGGACACTACAAACAACAATGATACACACAATGACAATATGGACAACTTTTCTGTATATTTAGCAAAAGTGGAAGACACCATTATGGATCCTTGTTTCAATCGATTGGTTGAGGAAATAATGAGGAGAGATAGACAATACTTTCTACAAGTGATGGTACAAAGTGGAACCAAGATCCCTCATGATTTTGATATGTCTCAAATAATGGAAAATCGACCTTTGCAATAACCTCACCTCAACATGGATCAAAGGAGACCTAATAGTGGAGGCAATAGAGGACCACATATGGTGCCTGAATTACCATCATCTTTGTTTCAAAAACCTAAGGTCCCATACACACATGGTCAAGCATATGATACTCACCTTTGCAGACCATTATGGAAGTCTTATGCAGAAAAAATATGCTCAATCACATACCAATGCTAAGGAGCAACCACCAAAGCAATTGGATATTCAAAGGCATGCTCAAAATTTGGACACAAGGAAACCCCGCATCAATTTTGGGGGCAACACATTAGAACAAACTCATGACATGCCCATAGAGTATGGTAGACATGGACAAAGCAGATATTTCGTTCCTCATCATGACTCTATACCAAGTGGTCCTTATACACAGCATCATTATAGACCTCCTCCATATGAACATGTGTATGATCAATATCATCCATATATGCAACATGCTCCTCCAATTGGTGCCTCAAGCATGGGGTATGGTCCAAGAAGTCAGTCTCCACCTAAGAACAATTTGGAATAGCAAATCAAGGATTTACAAAAGAAGATGGAGGACATAAATACACCGAAGCCAGCTTACACAATGAGAGACATATGTCCATGTCCATTTGACAAGAGCATTCCAATTCCTCCATTTCCTACACACTTTGTGACACCTAAGTTAGATAAGTATAGAGGAAAAGGGGATCCTAAGGCACACATAAGATAATTTTTCACAGCTTGCATTGAGGTAGCAGCAGAAGAGACATATTTGATGAGATTATTCCCACAAAGCTTAGGTGATCAAGCTATGGAATGGTTCTCCCAACTTCCACCTGGTATTAAGTCATGGGGTGACTTAGCAGAGGCATTTATCCAACATTTCTCATACAACATAGAGACAGACATATCAGTCACTACTTTGTGCAACACCAAGCAAAAGGATGGAGAATCTTTTTCATCATTTCCATTTTCACTATATACAGTGATTGCTACCAAATGGTAGCAGCACTATCGGTTGGTAGTGTTTGCTACGTTATGGTAGCAGCACTACCAGTTGGTAGTGTTTTCTACCTTATGGCAGCAACACTACCAATAGGTGGCCTTACCTTTTTTTCCTCATTGTGGTTTTCTTTAATGAAAAGTGTTCGATGTTTAATAACAGCGTGTGATTAAGTTATGTTTTCTTTTTCAATATTATTTAATTAATGTTTATATATATATATATATAAATCAAGGCATTAGTTCTATGAGATCTAATTGGTAAATTAGATTTATTCTGGAAATAGATTAAATATTTTAATGTAATTCTTATGTTATATCTTTGATATGGATTTTTATTATTGGATTATTGTATTGGAAATAAAATTGAATGACGGCTTAGGATGAGGTATTATAAATGTGGGGTATTTTATTAAATTTTAATTGATGAATTTGCTAGTGTTTATGATGTTGTTATTCTCAAAGATTATTTGAGTTCAGTCTTAGTGAATTTAGCATTTCTTGCAAGAGGTTTATTTTGTTGCAATTTCTTGTCTATGTTCAGTCCTTGTTGTGGTGTATTTTGTACCTCTTGATCAGGTGATGTATTTATGACCTCGTTGTTTTAACCATATTGTGCTTATTCCTTATGGTTAACAAAGGGTTAGTAAGTCTTTGTTTTGGTCACCTATATGGTTGTAGTGGTGTTATGGTTGTTTGTTTCACCATAGGGTCCTCGTAGAGTGATCATGTTTGTTTAGTGTCCTATGAGAGAGTGGCTTTCGAGTGGGGGTCGCACCCAAAGTGTTTGGCAAGATAACCCCTCAAAAGTCAGATAATAAGTGATAACCTAATAATTGATTAGGGGGTGGGTAGTTTATAACATTAATTAAGTATTGTACCCCGCGCATGGTTGAGTGCTCGTATAGGCTCAAGATATAGTGGGAAGGCCTGGAATGGCAAACCAGCCACCTTGGCTTCACAAAGGTTTGGTAGGGTCTGCATGAGACAAATAGAACCGGGGGTTCAGAAAAGGTTACCAAGATAACCGAGGATGGGGGGTGGGACCTATGGAGGCCTACCTAGGGTTACCATCATAAGCTATGCGATGACACTCTCTCTTTAGGGTCACTAGTGTATTGTGATGTCAAGTTCACCTAGAGTATTGTGGAGTCGTATTGTACTATCATCCATGTCTTGCTTATGCTTGCTTGAGGGTCTTCTTCTATCTCCTAGCACGGTGGGGTGATTTCGTTTTGGGATCACATGGTTGGGTGGTAGTGCCACTTCCCATCGAATGTTCTTGTTCATGCCTTCATGTGAGGATTGGCTTCGCAGGTGTTCCTGTGGTTCATGATTCGTGCATCATCTCATGTTGGAGATTATTTCCCTTGTGGTCATTTGTATTAATGGAATTATGTAACCTTGTTTTGGTAAACATGTAAATTTTATATGTATTATTGGAAGTCATGTATTTTATGAGCAATGTAATCGTAAGTTTCGGATGTTATTTTATCAGCTATCCTTATGCTTTGTGCAAATGGTTTCAATCTTTAAATGATGATATCTGTTATACGTTTATGGTTTATTATGCTCAATGAGTAATTGATGGATAGTTGGATTAATATTAATTATGGAATTTAACCTTTTGTTTAATTCTTCGTTGGTAACCCTTTAGGAATTCTTGTGTTAGTCTTCCGCTTGTCTTATTATTGTGCAATGTAATAATTAAGCACTTAATGTGATTTATACTTTCTAAAAAGAAATATTTTTCACCCTTAGTTGCTTAGTTGTTTGGTTTTTTCCTTTGGGGTTCCTGGCAAGGCATTACATTTCCTCTAAGACTATTTACTCTCAAAATGGGGTGGATGCCTATACAAAGCACTCATTTCTACTAACCATGGAACCTTACTTGATTTGTACCTCTTTGTCACCATTATTTCTAGTCACTATTGAAGGGAATTGTCTTCATTTTTCCTCATCCTTTGCTCAAGTTCATCTATTCATTCTTTAATAGAGTCATGAAATTGCCATTCATGATGTCTAATATCCTACAATGTGATTTTCTTCTTTTGCACATTAATGTTTATTGTTCCCAAAGATTCTAGTCAAGTATATCTAACAACCATATCCAACCCATCCATATCTAAAGCATAAAATTTTAAAGAAAAACATATGTATCCATGGAGTGCACTAAATATTTACAAAATTGAACATTTTTACCCTCTATTTCACTTTCTTTAATTTTAATTGCTTGTACCTATAATTTCCTTACTAAATGTATGATGATAAACTTGTTACATCAAGAGGCATACTATACTCACATAATGGATTGAAGAATATTTGCCAATAAAAACTCTCTTGATTAAAATTGGTACGTCTATAATTACTATTACTTTTGCTTTTGTTTCTAATTTCGCATTTCATGTAAGAAAAACAAAAACTAATAATAAAGAATAGAACATTTGGATTTGAAATTTTATATAGGACTTGACTTGTTTCTAATTTCCACTACATAAAGCACAAATTGGATTTGATTTATTTTTAATTTCCGCCATATAAAGTGGAAAGCATGGGCATATTTCCATTTAAAAGACTGTGTTATTTCAAATTAGATTTTATTTGAATTCAATGACTACAACTTTCTATTTGCAAACATGATTTTAATAATTTAGCCTTGCTATTAATTGTCATAATATAATAATAACCCAATATCAATTAAAATATACTAATATAATATTTTTTAATGAAATAATAAACAAATAAAATATATGTTTTAATAATGATGTCTATCCACATTTTTTACATATCTTTTTCTAATATGTATAATTTAAAGGATACGAGTGTTGTTTTCTTCTTATCCAATCAGAAATGGCAATGTCTTCCACTACCTCTTTTCACCTACAAAATGTGAAATGCAAAATGCAGGATAAGGATAATGACTTGAAATTCAACTAGAAAGTCTCCATGATTTTTGAATGAATGATTATTGTATATTGAGAAAATCATGACCTAGTCTTATGCAACCGTAACATTTTTTTGCAAATTGTAGTTGGTATTTTGTATCTCAAATCAATTTTCAAAGTGTGAAGATGCCTTTCGGCTACTATGTATTCAATGCATGTTTTCTCTTGGGAAAAATTTCATGTAGTCTTTGGTTAATTTTGTTAATAGATGTGAGTCTATTATTTTCTATAGAGTTTGTGGTTAACTCCTGGTCTTTGTGTGGCGATGGAATGCAATTTGAAATCGAGGAACCCATTAAGGCATGAAATGTTCATGTACAGTAGGCTACATAATACTTTCAAATGTAATTCTTCAAAGAATTTGAGGATGGTGAAGGTTGTTTTGATATGAAAGGGATTGTCAAACTTAAGGTATGTTGCATTCATGAACCATGATAATGTGAGAATTTGGAAATAATTTAAAGGAGATGGTAAATAATAGTCTCTCAATATGTCTCAATAATATCTTCAAAAAAAAATATTCTCTGTTGCAAGAGAAGGTATTGGGCCAACTTATCCCTACATGTGTAGATGTCTAGAGATATGAAAATGTGTTGATAAGTAATGATAGCCAAAGCAATGCTAATAATTTTTTTGTCCTAAATTAATTCTTCAACTCACAAGTTGTGTCATGCCTTTCAAAATCTTTCCCTAATGTATTATCCTATATGGATCAATGGAGTATAAATACAATTTTAGGTTTTAGTTATAATACTAAACTTCTGTGAATGAACAACAAAAGTCGAGCTTGCTTTATATAAATTGGAATTGAAGAATTTTTAAATTTTGATAAATATTAATCAAATATTTTAAAGTTGGAGCATAGTTCTAAAAATGGCAAGAGTAGCATTTTTATAGTTAGTCAATTCTTGATAGTTTTAATAATGAATTTAGTGATTTATTTATATTTATGAATGTTCAAACTTTAAAATCAATATCTCTCAACGTAGATTACAAAAAAAATTAAAAATATAGGTAAGCTAGTTATAAAAATATAGAAATAATAACCTTATTATTTTGCATGAACTCATAAAACTAGAAAAAAATATAAATACACAATATATTAAAATTTATCTTGCCCATTACAATAGCCAGTTTAAGAAGGAAAACATCCCAATGTTGCAAACTTCTTATAAAGCATAATATCTAATTATAATATTCAATATCAATGTGCTTTATATTTGCTAACTACTACAATATATAAATTCTTGTTAAAGGAAACTACTTATCTCATGTATGTGGAATAAATATTTGTGTTCTAATAACTAGTGGGATGATTTACAAAGTATATAAACCCTAATATTTTATTTATTATACTATAGTAAAAAACAAAGAAATATGGTGTGTTTTACTATCGTAATAAAAAAAGTATTAGGGTACATATGGTTTGCAACTCATTTATGCAAGAGCATTGGATGGTGTAAGGGATAGTCTTGCATCAACCAAAAAAAATATTTTATTTAATTTTTATGCAATGTATAGAATAAATTAATAATGTTCTAATAAATAAATTAAATGTATTTAGGGCCTAAATATTTTTTAAAAAAATTGGTCAAGTCCTTAAGGTAACATCTTACATGAGAGTTGGACACATGTTGATGGAGGTTACAAGGTATAATAAAGGAATCCTTGACCGATGCACCCACTTTGGAAGGTGAAATTAATTTGTGAATACTTGTCAATAGTGGTTGAAAGAGCATATTGGAAGAATACCAAACTTACATGTCCATTTTGGAATTTAGGGACTTTTGTCTTGCATGCCTACGCATGTTGACACATGTCACTTGCATGCTTCCCAAATTGGGGAACCCAATCTCTCACATCTTTGCATGTGCTATTTTGGGGGTTTGGAGGAGTTACAAAGCATCTTTATGACACCCACCTAATTGGATAGAAAGTGGTGACCATGTGAAGGTCATGTGATTCATTTATTGTATCTTACTAAGTTTACAAGTTGTCCACTAAGTTGGGGTCATACCGATTTTTACCATGATTTTTTGGAACCTTGTTTTGATCCATGGTAATGTTTTATGGTTGTATATTGAATCCACATGAGTCTATATATTGAGGGGTCTAGTTGGAGATTTCAACTTTTCAGTTTGCGGGTTGAAGATTAGAGTTAGAGGAGTAGATAGAGGCTCAATAGTTGAAAGATTATTTTCAAAGTTGGTTGATGATTTCCTTTTAGTTTACTCTTGCATATATATTGATTTGTATCAATTTGTAATTTATTATCAAATTTGAGAGTATTATATGTTACCTTTAAGGCTGAAAAAAGTGTAATTTCGTACCAACATTGTAATTCATTTTAGGAAAAATTAAGTGAAATAAGAATCATGTCTTGTAAATTTCTTATTTAATTCATTATTGTTTTGAGTTATTTATTTACCCTACATCAAGTTTAAGTCAAGCCATTTGCTGATTTGCATGTGTGTGGTTTGAGAGTGAGAGTCTCCATGCATCACTCATCCTACTAGTTATTACAATAAAAAAAATTATTCTACATGCATGTGCTAATAGTAGTTGTCTCTAATAAAATTCTAGTGAGATGACTCACAAAGTATATGTGCTTTGATATTTTATTTAATATTCTATAGTAATAAATAAAGTATTAGGGTGCATATGCTTCACAAATCATCCTAATAGTTATTAGAGAAGAAGTATTTATTCCACAAGAATTTGATAATATTAGTTCTCTCTAACAAAACTCTATATACTGTAAGGGATTAATGAATGTAAAGAAACAATCTTGAATATTCTAATTGAAGTTTTTTTTTCTCTATAAGAATTTTGTCCCTCAAAGTGTCATTGTTCACTGTAGCTATTGTATGGTATTTCCCTAGCTTAAGGGTTTTATTAATTCTAAATATATTGTGTATTTTTATTATTTTCTATAACATTTTTAGCAGTTGGTATCAAATCTCTTTGCAAGTAAACATGAGAGAAATTTATTGTTGATTTTTCAATTTACTTAGAGACAAATTTGTTATAGAGGTTTGTATGTCATATATAGGTCTTCAAAGATAAATTGACGTTAAATTTATAAGAAGGACAATTTTGCAAGTTTTTCCAAAAGTTATAACATTAAAGATTTAGGTTAATATCAAGGGAGATATGATATTATTAAATTGACAATGTGATTCAAATTTCTGAAAAAAAAAATTAAAAAAAATTGGCACATGAGTTTTGTAAAACATTAATATCTTACAATCTAGATATAAAAAATAAAAAAATATTACTGAGGTTTCGATGAAAATTATCTTACAATCTAGATAAAGAAATTCAATTTTATTTTCTACAAAAGAATAGAAATAATTAAATCCATATTTTTACATAAGTTTCTTTTTAGCATAAATTAGAAAATGAAGTCTATTGAAAAAATATTTTCTTCATACCTTAGATTTCATGGTGATCCTTAAAGAAGATCTAGATAAAGTTGTGGGATTAATGAAGGAATATATGGAAGGGTTGAATACACTTAGAATGCTTGTCGTAAATATAAAGTTTATTATCATATAGATTAGCCCATGGCATTATACATTTTTTTTATCTTGGCTTTGACCATTTCCCTACTTGCCTAGCTATAGAAGGAGAATAAATTATAGAAGAGAAGTGGACATTAGTGCATGTTAGAACTTATTGATGTTTATGGATTATTAGTATAGGTTTGGGGAAAGAGCCACGTGATGATTCAACCATCTAGCTAGAAATTTTATTGTTGATTGTGATATATTTTTGGATTCAATTGTGTAAGAATTTTTGCATCAACGTTTTAGGTCACACTTTGTGAACCATCAAATCCCGATAAAAGAGAACAGTTGAAGGAGAAAGATAGTTCAAGTAAATTTTAAATGTGTGATGATTTTTACTAGCCCCTTTATATGGTAATTTTAGACCTTAATGGTTATTTTTATAATATTAACTAACTTTAAGATTGATGCTCTGCAAAAAGGATTAGAAAATCTGTTTGATGGCAACACACACAAGAGCACAAGAAACAAACGTTAGTGTTAGAAACAAAAGATTATCCTAAACAGGCATATCAAGAGAGATATTAAGCATGAAATAGAAAGCATATAAACATAAAATAAAATAGCTAATCAAGATGCTCATAGTTGCTCCTCCCTTGTTCCTCTCCTCTCCAAGTCCCAAATGAGTGTAGCTCTCAGCTTTTAGCACTAGCCATGGATGCCATATGGAGATTCAAGATAGTTGAATATGATAAGCAAATGCTATGCAAGTGTAGATAGTAATGCTATGAGAAAGCTCTATGCTAATGCCAGTATAACAACAATACTCTAATGCTTCTCCCTTTTGCTTGAGGAGAAGGGTTCTATTTATAGAAGAAATGGGGAAATGAAGGGTTAAGATTGAATGGTTTAATCAAGGGCCAAGTTTGAAAGTTGGGGATCCATATGCACAATTGGCACCAATAAAATGGTGACAAGTGTCAACATAGAATTGGGTTGAGAGAAGAGGTTGGAGGCATTAAAGGCCTGAGAAGACCTCATGGTTATCTAGAGGCTAAGGGTCAAGTCCAAATTAAGATTACTCACTGGATTAAGAGTTAATCCAAGGATAAACCTTTGTGCAAATGTTTAAGAGATAATCACGGTCAAAGCATTAATGGCCTGATGAGACCTTTGGGTTGGGTAGAGGTTGAGTCAAAACAAATGTTTTAACCATGTGGGAGGGTTTGAGGTAACCATTAATGGTTATTGGAGACTTTGGGGATTAAGTGGTTGAAGGTTGAAAGCCTTCAATGGTTATCAAAGACTTTGAGCCATTTAGTGGTTGAAGGTTGAAAGCCTTTAATGGTTATCAAAGACTTTGAGGGTTTGAGAAGTGACTTCCCTTTTGCTTAGGAATGTGACAAAGTTTAGAGAAGGGGTTAGGTTATTTAGAAGTGATTAGAAAATTCTAGAAGGGGTTTAGGCATGCAAGTGGATTTTGTAGGAAAATTCAAGTGGGAGAAATTTTGGTATTTTCAATTAAAATAAAATCATTTATTTCAATTAAATGGTGTAATTTGCATTTGGATAAATATTCAAATAAATATTAATTTATTTAAATGAGAAAAATGAAGATAAAGCATTAAAATGCTTGAAGACTTTGAGGGAAACCATTAAAGGCTTGAAGACTTTAAGGAAAACCATTAAAGTCTTAAGAAGACTATAGAAGGAAGCCATCAAGTTTGAAGACTTTAAAGCCATCAAGTTTGAATACTTTAAGGGAAACCATTAAAGGTTTCAAGTGGGTGAGGATAAATAGGATTTTAAATAAATAATTTATTTAAAATAGTTGTGCAACTTGCTTTTGTAGGAAAATACAAGTGGGTGGAGGATAAAGGTGATTTAAATAAATTATTTATTTAAAATAATTGTGCAACTTGCTTTTGTAGGAAAATACAAGTGGGTGGAGGATAAAGGTGATTTAAATAAATTATTTATTTAAAATAATTGTGCAACTTGCATTTGTAGGAAAATACAAGTGGATAGAGGATAAAGGTGATTTAAATAAATGTTAATTTATTTAAATGTGAGAGGTGGGATTTTGGGGGATTTAAATAAATATTAATTTATTTAAATGTGAGAGAAGATTTAATTAAACAAATATGATTTATTTATTTAATTAATGGTCTGAATTTGGTTAAGTGAATTAAATCAAATAAATTGAATAATTTATTTAATTAATAAGAGAAGAGGGTTAAGATGAATTAATTAAATATATTAATTTAATTAGTTATTGATTGATGGTTAAATAATCAAATAAATACTAAATATTCATTTAATTAAGTGGACAGATTTATGTGACTACATTTGCCCCTCTTTGAGACGGTGTGGTTTATCGCGTCGTTTCAAAGAAAGAAAAATAGGTGTGAAGAAATGCCCCATAAAATGTAAATTTAATGGGTGGTATGCCCCCTCGAGAGATGGGCCGAATTTTTTTTTTGAAAAATCGGGCGATCTCTCGAAAAAGAATGAAAAGTGGAGGGGAGGTAGAATAGAAGAAATTAGAACTAATGATGAAAGAATGGGAGAAAATGGAGTGAATATGAAGAAACAACAAGCCAGTGGGTACCCTGAGGTCATGCAAGAGATACATAGCAGATGTAGTGTGGGGTTTGGATTGATGCTATACAATTGATCAAAATTGGTTAGACAATCTGGTGCAATCGGTTTAATTGCCCCGGTCAAGTCAAAGCGTGACAGTTGATGTCAGTTGGTCGCTTGGACATGATAAAGTCTGAGTAAGTGAATCAAAGTGACCTGATGTGACTTAGACAATTGATGTAATTGCCCGATGAAGTCAAGGTATATGAAGAAAAATACTCGTTGAGACTTAGACAATTGATGTAATTGTCCATTGGATTGTGTTTGATTGGTTGATCAATTGATAGTGTGTGCGTGGGATGGATGATTGTGGTGAATCATAGCAGCCCCGTTGAGACTAGGTCATTATGATAAATACCTGATGTAGTCTAGGATTACCATGATCGATTACCTGTTGAGACCCAAAGATACTTGATCAGAGTATCTGTTGATAGTCTAGGTGTGCGTGAGTCGATGTATCTGTGCAGATAGAGTAACTTTCTTGACTTATTGGATGACTTAGGATAGGAAACACAATCCCTCCTATTTAGAGATGGATGGTGATGAACGTGGCTTGATTAGGCTGATTGGGACACGATGTAGGGTATGTGATGGTGATTATCGAGATGGGGAGGGGTTCAATGTTAGATAGAAGAAATGGAGGACCTATTACATTCCTATGGAAGAAGAGGAAAAGAGAGTATCCATTGTCATTACTATGTATGAATGATATGTAGCTGATGCCCTCCTAAATGGCACAAGGTTAGTCTAAGATCAAAGAACACAAAAACATACAAAACATTAGCGTTAGTCAATCAAAAACCAATCTATGAAGGCATTCCAAAAGAGACACAAAGAGACATGCTAATATATCTAATAAGTAAAACAAAGATCATGAGACATCTCCAACTGCCTCTTAGCATGGCCTTAGCTTTTTCTCCCTTGTTCCTCTCCTCTCCAAGTTCCAAAATAGTGTAGCTCTCAACAGCTTTTTGCACTATGGATGCTTATGGAGGATTGAGATTGTAGTATAGCTCTAAATGTGAAATAAAAAGCTAATACTAATGC
This sequence comes from Cryptomeria japonica, assembly GCF_030272615.1. NCBI lineage: Eukaryota > Viridiplantae > Streptophyta > Pinopsida > Cupressales > Cupressaceae > Cryptomeria > Cryptomeria japonica. The sequence continues at coordinate 194,399,741 of NC_081407.1, read as the reverse complement.
TAAAATGATGTATTTTAACCAAAAAGACAAGATGTTAGATTGCTTATGCTAAAATGCTCTCTAAAATGTCTATAGCTTAGATGCATACAAGTTTCAGGATCTGGATTATGAAGGAATGGGCTCTATTTATAGGAAAAATGGAGCAATGGATGGCCAGGATTGAAGGGTTTAATCAAGGGTCAAGCTTGAAAGTTGGGGATCCATGTGCACAATTGGCACCAATAAAATAGTGACAAGTGTCAACATAGGATTGGGTTGAGAGAAGAGGTTGGAGGCATTAAAGGCCTGAGAAGACCTCATGGTTATTTAAAGGCTAAGGTTCAAGTCTAAATTAGGATTACCCACTGGATTAAGAGTTAATCCAAGGATAAACCTTTGTGCAAATGATTAAGAGATAATCATGGTCAAAGCATTAAAGGCTTGATGAGACCCTTGGGTTGGGTAGAGGTTGAGTCAAAACAAATGTTTTAACCATGTGGAAGGGTTTGGGTTAACCATTAATGGTTTTTGGAGACTTTGGGGATTAAGTGGTTGAAAGTTGGAAGCCTTCAATGGTTATCAAAGACTTTGAGCCATTTAGTGGTTGAAGGTTGAAAGCCTTTAATGGTTATCAAAGACTTTTAGGCTTTGAGAAGTGACTTCCCTTTGCTTAGGAATGTGACAATAATTAGGGGATGGATTAGGCTAATTAGGAAGGGGTTAGAAGAATCTAGAAGGGGATTAGATTTTGCAAGTGGATTTGGTGGGTGAGGGAAAATAGGATTTTATTTAAAATAAAAATTCATTTATTTCAAAATGTGTGCAAGTTGCATTTGTAGGAAAATGCAAGTGGGGTGGGGATAATGATTTAAATAAATGTTTTATTTAATTTATTTAAAAGAGGAATAGGGGGATTTAATTAAATAAATTGATTTTATTTATTTAATTGATTGTAATTTGATTTAGTGAATTAATTAAAATAAATTGAATAATTTATTTAATTAATAGAAGAATGTTTGGGGATGAATTAATTAAATATTAATTTAATTAATTGGTGGCTAGTGGATTTTTGATCAAATAAATACGAAATATTCATTTAATTAAAATGGACAGATTTATGTGACTACAGTAGCTATTTATGAATGTATGGATGGATGGAATGCAATGGAATGCAATATATACAAATGAGATGGAATGATGATCCATGGTGCTTTATTTTTCATCATTGAGCTTTAAAATGTTGTAAGAAAATACAAGCAACTTGACATAAAGATTCAAGATGACCAGAGTATTTCTTACATGGATTTTGATATAGCAAGTTAATACAAGCAACTTGATATAATGGATCAAGTTGACCTGAGTATTGCTTGCAGAACAAGCAAGGATTATCTCCTTTCATGCATGACTTGGAACGTCCTCCTTGATCTTAGACTGATCATATCCTGAGATAAGTGCATACCGTAATAAGAGATAAAACCTTTATCCAGTTTGGATGAGGTAGGAGGAACCAAAGAAAAAGCATTGTACATGCAAACAAACAGTATATACATAAAGAATAAAGAATATGGATCCTTGGTAATGGTTCATGCTCATATGGTCGAGGTATATGCTGTAGTCAGCAAGCCGTAGTGATCTATGACTGTATTTTTGCCTATGATCACGTAACTTAGTGAACTTCCCACGTAGACACCATTAGTACATGCCCCAGAACTTCATCGGAAGTAATGCGCAAACGATACAAAACAATGCTAAAAGATCCTTATACAGATAAATGAATGATTGTACTCACAAATCAACCAAGTATTTGATAGCTTAACCTAATTTTCTTGTCAAAGAAAACGTCACTTGTGTCTTTGTTTTGGTAAGGAAGGATGCATCCTTGTTGAAGACAGTTTTTGAGTGTTGATGTGGATTGTGTGGTTGATTGATAAGTGGTCATTGTGTGAATATTTTGTCAATGTTTGTTTTGCATCTGCACGGATGAGTATGTACAAGGTGTTGCCATGTTTTTGTGTGATTTTTCAATGGTTTTGTCGATGTTTTTGGATTTTGAATTGTTTTGAATGTTTTTGGTATTTTGTGAGACATTTGTGAATGTTTTTGGATTTTGTGAGATATTTTTGAATGTTTTTGGATTTTGTTGAGACATTTTCCAATGTTTTTGGTATTTTGATGATTGCTTGAATGAAGAACTTAATGAATCTTAAGACAATGTAGAATCCACTTCCATCAATAGTGTAAAGGCATTGCCCCCAGTTTTAGACATGACTATGAAAAAGCAGGATGCAAGATGTATGGAGTACTATCATAATTGCAGAGGAATAACAAGCCATGTTTTTTGGATGGATGGATGTATGTATGAAGTAGATGTGATCGCAACAAGTCTGAAAGACAATGGAGCCATAGCCTTTACGAGTGGCGCCTGTTTGCCAGGTTTTCACCACCGTACTTACCCAAGGTGCCACTGGAGTGGTTGTTCACCGTTTGGATGCATGATTTTCCTTTACTTTTTTGAATGTTTTTGTATTTCTTCATGACATTTTTCTAAATGTTTTTGGTATTTTCTGGTATGCAGGGGAGCCTGATGCTCTGTACAGCTTAGGTATAAAACCGTTTGAGGTGCATGCTGTTGATTGGATCTGCAAGCAGTTCTCCTTCTGATGTAGCCAACTGATATGCCCTGGACCCGAACACAGCAGTGACAACATATGGGCCCAGCCAGTTTGATTCAAACTTGCCCTGATGTTCTCTGTTTGGTTGGTTGCGAGGATTCTCTCGTAGAACAAGATCACCTACCTCAAATGTACGAGATCTAACTCGGTGATTGTAGCTTCTACTCATGTGTTGCTGATAGGCTTTGAGGTGATTGTATGCAGCTTGTCGTTTCTCATCAAGTAACTCTAAGTCCTGAAGACGGGATACTCTGTAGGCTTCGTCATCGATAAGATTGTGCAAGGAAACCCGTAATCATGGTATCTCGACCTCAATAGGCAAGATAGCTTCTGCACCATAGACCAACGAATAAGGAGTTGCACCTGTAGGGGTTCGAATGCTAGTTCGATATGCCCATAGCGCTAGATTTAGTTGAACATGCCAATCACGACCGACATCATTGACTGTCTTCTTTAGGATCCTCAATATGTTTTTATTGGATGCTTTGGCCTGACCATTTCCTTGCGGGTAATAGGGAGTGGAAAAGCGGTGTTGGATATGAAATTTCTCACAAAGTTCACGGACATCCTGATTTTTGAAAGGAAGACCGTTATCTGTGATGATGGACATGGGCACACCATACCGGCAGATGATGTAGTTGAGGATGAATGAGGCGATCTGCTTGCCAGTGACTTGAGTAAGTGGAACAACTTCGATCCACTTTGTGAAATATTCGGTGGCGGTAATAATGAATTTATGGCCATTGGATGAAGATGGATGGATTTTACCCACAAGGTCAAGGCCCCATTGATAGAAAGGCCATGGTGTTGTGATTGGTTGCAGTTCCTGGGCTGGTGCATGTATCAGGTCACCATGAACTTGACATTTCTTGCATTTTCTGACAAAGTAGTAGGAATCATTTTCCATAGATGGCCAATAATATCCAGCTCGCATGAGTTTCTTGGCTAGTGACGGACCACTTGAATGGGTCCCGCAAATTCCTTCATGTACCTCTTCCAAAGCCTTTGTTATCTCACCTTGTTCCAGACATCGAAGGAGAGTACCATCAAGACCGCGTCGGTATAGGGTTTCGGCAATAATGGTATATCGAGCAGTTTGGTGAATGAAGGTTTTTCGTTGGTTATTCGATTGGTTGGGAGGAAGGGTATGATTGCGAAGATAGGTGTAGAACTCACCGTACCATGGGGATTCAGAACCGACAAGGTGACATATCATCTCGGATTCAGGGATATCATAAGTGGGGATCCAAAGTTGTTCTACCAAGAACTCATAGCATGTTGAATTTTGTGGAAGATCTAGGAGAGATGCGATGGTAGCCATGGCATCAGCAGCTCGATTCTGATCTCTTGGTATCTGCTCAAAAGTGATAGTAGTAAATGATGTCTTTAGACTGTCTACCATTTGCTTATATGGCATGAGTTTATCATCTTTGGTCTGATATTCATCTGTTGCTTGTCGAATGACTAGTTGGGAATCGCCATATACTTGTAGTTCTTGTAATTTCCATTGTACGGCTAACCTGAGTCCTGTGATCAAGGCTTCATACTCTGCTATGTTGTTTGTGCATGGAAATGTGAGCCTGTAAGACTTCGGGATGTTGTCACCTTGAGGTGTGATAAACAGAATGCCTGCCCCCGAGCCATGCCTAGTGTATGACCCATCAAAATATAGTTTCCATGGATGTGCTGTTGTGATCATGAATATCTCTTCATCTGGAAAATTGGAAATGAGAGGATGATCGCCTATGAGGGGTGCATCGGCCAACTGATCTGCAATAACTTGACCTTTGATAGCTTTACAGTCCACATACTCGATGTCAAATTCACTTAAAATCATCACCCATTTGGCCAAGCGACCTGTCAATGCTGCTTTGCTGAGTAAATACTTGAGTGGATCAATCTTTGCAATGAGTTGTACCTTGTGTGTCAACAGATAGTGCCTCAATTTAGTGGCTGCTAAGATTACTGCTAGGCAAGCTTGCTCAATAGGTGTGTAATTGAGTTCATAACCCACCAATGTGCGAGAGATGTAGTAAACAACACACTCTTTTCCTTCTGCATTATGTTGTGCCAGTAGTACACCCAATGCTGTACTTGTCGCTGAGATATATAATAACAACGGTCTACTTGGATCTGGTGGGATCAGCAATGGTGGATTCATGAGATAGTTTTTAAGTGTCTAAAATGCTTGCTGGCATCGGGCATCCCACTGAAAGCGGATGTTCTTATGTAACAGATATGTAAATGGGTGACACTTATCAGCCAGTTGTGCAATGAATCTTCGAATGGATTGAAGCCGTCCTTGTAGTGTCCTTAGTTGACTGATATTCTTTGGAGGTGGCATGTCCATGATTGCTTTTACCTTTGCTGGGTCGACCTCAATACCTTTGCTTGAGACAATGTATCCTAGAAGCTTCCCAGAGGTTACTCCAAAGACACATTTCTTGGGGTTGAGTCGAACATGGTATTGTTCCAGTCTATCAAAGATTTTATCTAAGATGTGGAGATGCCCTTCTCTGGTGAGTGATTTTGCTAGTAAGTCATCAACATAATCTTCCATCATAGTATGCATCATGTCATGGAAGATAGTGGTCATTGCTCTTTGATAGGTTGCTCCTGCATTTTTGAGACCGAAGGGCATTACATTCCAGCAATATGTGCCCCATGGACATGTGAAGGCGGTCTTATGTTGATCCTCTGGTGCGATCTTTATTTGATTGTATCCTGAAAAGCCATCCATGAGTGAAAGCATGGCATGTCCTGCTGTCAGATCCACTATGATGTCGATATTTGGTAGGGGGAAGTCATCCTTAGGACAGGCCTTATTTAGATCTCTGAAGTCAGTACAAATGCGGATGCCCCCTTTTGGTTTGCCAACTGGCACAATATTGGAGATCCATTCTGCATAATCAATTGGTCTAATGAAACCAACATCTAGGAGTTTCTTGAGTTCTGTTTTGACTAGCACTGCAATCTGAGGATGCATCTTACGAAGCTTCTGCTTGACAGGTTTGGCTCCTTCTGCGACGGTGAGGTGATGCATGTCTAAATCAGGATCAAGCCCAGGCATGTCTGCATATGACCATGCGAAGTTGATCTGACGCTTCTGGAAGAACTCTATAAATTTAGGTTGTTCCTCTGGAGTGAGAAGAGATGCCAGATGTATGATATGAGGATTTTCAGCAGTCCCCACATTGTACTCTTTGGTTTCCTCGATGAGAATTGGTGATCGTTCCTGTTGTGCACTATCAGGGAGAATGTCAAACCCTTCATCCTCAGGCACCTCAGAGAGGTTTTCACCATTGGATACGCTCTTTCTTTTTACTTTTGTTCGATCAAACAGTGCCACAGTGTGGTTTTCACTGGAAGATCCATGTTTTAGTGTTATATTTTTGCAGCTGAAAGGTTTGGCATCCGCCCCGAAGTATGCTGCACTATTAAGTTCAATGGTGAATCTAGCTTTGTGATCCCCGCTTGGTAGGTTATCCCTTAATTCTAAAAAGTCAATGATGGCCTCATCGTTCTGGAAGAGGTCAAGACATGGGGAATTTGGTTGGTTCCATTCGATGAGTTCAGGGTGGATAATGGGCATTACTTCATCGATTAGGTTAAGTGCATTAGATGTATCAGTGAGGGTTAAGACGTTATGGTGAAGGTCGTTGATGGTACTCTCCCTATCAGAATCAGGCGTAGGATGAGATGTAGGGTCTGTGGAAGATGTTTCCAGCTCAGGAACCCAAGTGGTCTTTATCTGTGCTTCTCCATAAACAGGGATATCTTTGCATGGTGGAGGTGGTGATGTGTCTTCCTCATCTGAAGTGTTAAGCTGTACAGAATCAAATTCCCACTCATGTGAGTCAGTCTCTGAATCACTTTCTAGCATCCGATTACTATACCATACTGGGATGTCCTTTGAGTTAAATACCGCAGGTATGATTGGTTGATGTACCTTTGTAATGATCGGTGCTGCAGGGCGATTGAGGGGGATCAAGGAATCTGTTATAGGGAGTATTGGTAATATTGATTCAGTGGCTTCTACGGGAACTGTTGGTACCATAGATGCTGCTGCGGGTTCTGATACAGTTTCTACTGTTAATGGTACTATGGATGTAATGGCTGCTGCGAATGGGATTACTGGTTTGATTGGTGGGATGATTGGTATTGTAGATGGTTGTGTTGGGGTTGTGAGCCTCGATGGGGCAGTCGGGATGGTGCTTGAAGCTGCTTTGATAATGAAAGGTGTCCTTTTTGCAGTAGGTTGACATAATGGTTTGGTGGGTTTTCCTTTGAATTTGAGTTTAGGAAATATCTCTTTTTCAAAGCCTAGGCCTGTATTACCTTTGGGCTTTAATTCTGGTAGCAGAGGTTCATGTCGTCCTTGTTTGCAATATCCTAAAGCACTCTGACCATCATATCCCATTCTTTTCATAATGAGGAGACCTTTGCCATACTGATCTGTAGGAAGTCTTACTTGCGGTATATTAGTGGTGATGGGATCTTTATAGATCCAGTCCGCTAAGTCCTCATCTTATGTTTCTTCCTCTTGACTCTTTCCAAGAACGAAAGGTGTCAAAGCACATGCTAGTATGTTTAGTGGTTGCTGGAGTACCTGCTGTGGTTTACCATGAGTTCTAGGAGAAGTGGGCATTTTTCCCACACAAAAGAGTTGACTCAAGTTGTATTCCCCAGGACCTTCCTCTGCTATCTTCATCTTAAGCTTTTCTTGCTTGGGTATAATGGTGTTTGAACGGGCAAGAGAGGCGGGACTTATATATGATGTGGAGGAAATGGTTTCTCTATTATTAGGAACGGTAATCTCTGGTTGATGGTTGATATTATGGCAATATGCAAAGGGATTTGCGTCACCCAGAATTGTGATCTCTACACCGTTATGTGGGAACTTGATACATTGATGGTAGGTAGATGGAATGGCTTGCATGGCATGTATCCAAGGTCTTCCTAACAATAGATTGTATGGCAGAGGAAGGTCCAGAACCTGACAAATGATGTGTTTTACCACAGGGCCCACTCGGATTGGTAGTACCACAGCTCCTTTGGATGAACGCTCTGCATCGTCATAGGCTTTGATTGTGATCTTCTGATGAGGATCCACTGATTCGACCGCATATCCCAATGTTGTGACCAACTGCAGTGTGCAAATATTCAGGCCTGCTCCATTATCGATCAAGACTCACTTGATCCTATGCTAGTTAATAAATCCTTCGATGTGGAGTGAGGCATTATGTGGTTGTTGGAAGGAAGAGTTGTCACTTTCAGAAAAAGTGAGACAAGGTGATGACTTTAGACTTCCAACCATGGCTTGAAATTGGTCTGTATTTAGATTTGCGGGGACTGACGCTTCTTGGAGTGCTTGATCCAAGATAGTTTTATGAGATGGCGATAGACGCAAAAGCTCTAAAATGGATATAAGCGCAGGGGTTTTGTCTAATTGTTCCACAAGATTGTACTGCTTTGGGATGGAGGTGGTGCCTTGTGGAGCTGCCTTTATGGTAACTTTGTCGCGGCGTGTAACAACATTGCAATTTGAGTTGGGATTTTTGAAGGTTATAGTTGCAACTTGTTCATTGGCATCATACAGATGATTTACAGTGTAATTATACGCAGCCTGTGTATAATTAGTGGTATTAGTGCCCCGCCTAGAAGTGGAAGGACCCCTTTGATCTTGTGATGGAAGTGGATTTTTGAACATCAGATGATCATTATTGGTTGTTTTTGGGTCATGTCCTTCAATTTCAATTTCTCCTCGGTCAATAAGATCCTGAATAAGATCTTTTAATCGGTGACAATTACTTGTCTTGTGCCCTCTTCCTTGATGGAATTCACAGTGTTCAGTATCTCTCCACCATGCTGGTTTGACTTGAGGCTCATAGTTTGATAGCTTAGGCAGAGTGACCAAATTTTGGGAGAGGAGTTGTCGCAAGACTGTTTCAATGGGTTCCCCTAAGGGAGTGTATGTGCGTTTCTGTTTTTGCTGACGAGGTCTAGGTTCATCGTGAGATGTGATGCGACCTTGATTAGAAGGAGCATTTGTGTTGTTTTGAGGTGGAGGATTTTGTCCTGCAAACCGAACCACAAGTTGTGCATTTTGGATAGTCCTGGCATCCACAACCCCATCGTTGACGATATTCTTGTTTTTATTCCAGAAGCTTGGTTTATCACTATTGAAGCGCGGGCGAGGACCATCTTTTGGTTCATTAAAGATTTTGATGAGTCCTTTCTTGATGAGTGCCCGTTCACATTTTAAACCCTTGGTGATCATATCATTAAAAGAGTCTGTGTCTTTGACATCCAGGTGAAATTCCATTTCTTCGTTTAAGTTGGAAATGAATATTTCCACTAGTTCTCGTTCAGGTAATTGAAGAGAACGTCTGCTAGACATTTGGTGCCATCGTTGCAGGAATACTGAGAATAGTTCACCTGGTTTTTGTTTGGTGTTGCACATATCAGCCATGGTGATGTCGCGTTCAATGTTATGAGAGTAATGAGCAAGGAATTTTTGGATAAGTTCCTCAAATGTTCTAATGCCACCTAGTAGTCGAGAAAACCATGAAGTGGTTGTTCCTCCCAAGCTTTGGGGAAAAAGGCGCATTAGGTATGTGTCTTCATATGCTACTTCGAGACAAGCGGAATGAAATTCTCGGACATGATCGCGGGGATCCCCCTTTCCTCTATATTTTTCAAATTTGGGTGTTTCAAATCCTCGTGGAAATGGTGGCATGTAAAGATTCCTATCAAAAGGATAGGGACAAATGTCATTGAGTGAGAATTGGTTAGTCTTGACACCACTATGAAGCTGTTGGGCGAGATTCTCGACTTGTTGCCGCAACATCTCCATTTCATTTGGAGGAGGAGGTGGTGGGTTACCTCGAGGAATGTTATATCTGATGGGATCTCTACCTCTTTCCTCTTCATGGCGACTTTTTCTTTCTGATGCTTGTCTTCATTGGGCAAGATCAAAGTCAGAGGGGAGTTTTGCTCCTTCTTGAGTGAGTCTTAAGAAGTGAGCATCTGCATTGCTCCTGAGTATTTCGTCAAAAAGTCTGTTAAAGAGAGGGTTATGCTGAGCCCTTTCTATTGTTCTAGGAGTGGGAGTACTTGGGTTTTCGTCATCTGCATTTCCTCCAAGTGCTTCTTGAAATTCATTGAGATTTTCCTCTTCTTCTTCTTCCCTTTCTATTTCTCGTTGCCTGGACTGTGATCGGGTTTGGGCCATTTTGTTTATAAGCTTTTTGTTGAAGTTGTGTGAAAATGATGATGAGTTTTTGTTGAAATAAGAGATTGATGGTTGGTGAATTGTGTTGCACGTGGATCTCTAACACCTTTAAGGTGGATGTAACCGAAATTCCTTCTTTGAATTGCTTGTTTGTTTGATAAGTTTTGATGTGATAAGATGTAGAGAAATCTGAGATGTGTTACAGATTTAACTACCTAGTAATGAGAGGATTCACTCATGAACTAGTTTTAACCTGCGTAGATTTGTCTCTTAGGATGAGCTTATCCTAGATGCAGAAACAATCTAAAAAGTGATGTGATGCGTTTGATTCAAGCAATATCTAAAAAGAGAACTTGGAGCAAGAACCTCTTAATGTTTTGAGAGTTGGGACAGATTGATGATGAAGTGATGATGTATGAGTGAGATGATGGATGAAAATGTTTTCAACTTCAATAAAAACTTTGTGTTACAAATGGGACAAACTCTATCTCTTCCCTTTCAGGTGTTGGTGGTATTTCTCGAGCTGTGTTGTATGTGATACAGACGTTTGGGAAGAAGTTGGGATTAATCTTTCCTCCTTGGTTTTTGTGATAACTCAGAGCTCTATATTGCATAAAAGCTTTGCGGTTCAATGATTCGGAATCAAATGCGTTTGTTTTGCCTTGAAGATAGAGACACATGTGACGCAAGAAAACTCTATGGGAGACAAAGATTTGTCTATTGATATAGAAGAATTTCCTTCATTTGATCAAAGCCTTTGAGCTTAATTGTCTTCTTTTCAAGTTGATATTTTGATGACACTTCTTCTTTCGCAAGATGTGAAGAATGGTCATAAAATTTTTGACTCTTTTGTTGTTTGCACTTTGTTTTTGATGTTTTTGGTTGTTTTTGAAAGATGTTTGGTTGGATGAATACTTTGTTTTTGGGATTGATTTTCTGATTTGATGTTTCTTTGACAAGAAAACAAAGCAAGCACACAAACACAAGAATGTTGCCTAAAAGGCACAAATGAGTATGGGTCTAGATCAACCCAATCTTTGGACTTGTATATGACCCTTCCTTTAGATGTATTTTAAGGTGTATTTCCAAAGCCTGAAGTCGGCTCAATTTGCACTTGGTCTTTAAAATGAACACACTTCAAACACTTTTTATCCCTAAGGTCAAATGGCCAGTCGTGATAAATTTAGCCCACATCTTGATATTTCTTCGACTTTGGTACTACATACCTTATGAATCCCGCCTTGGCAGGTAAGGATGTGATATACTAAGTCTTGCACGAGCATAACAAATAGATGATCCCTATGATGGGGGAGTCACCACTTTTATCAAGCCACAAGTGACTTTTCAAAAAGCTATGTTTCTACTCAAGGAAATATGTATGGTGAGTATCTTGGGAGCAAAACCATCTATGCTCTTGCACTAAATTTTATCGCAAATATCCTCAATCAATAGAACAGGTGGGCTACTACTTAAAGGCGTTTAGTCATGTTCGATGTTTTTGGACATAAGTTCATTCTGCAGTGACTCACTTAAGAGCCTTGTAACTGGTGGTGGGGCCCATTTGTCCTTTCGGCCAGTTACACTATAGGAACAGCTATACCCAAGGCTACAGCTTTTGCTCACACCTGATTTCTATAGCGGCTCGAAGGATTTACCACTCAAGGTCGTTCCCAAGAGTGATGTGTCTCTTGGCAGGCCTCTCTTAAAAAGATAAAAATTTTGAGTGTTACTAACACTTTTCTCTTGCACCTAGGACCACGAAAGCCAAGGGAGAGGATAGTGTGTGTTAGAAGTAGGACCACTCGACCAACTCTTTGCACAAGTGTGCCAAGCACGAAAAACACTTGTTCTTTTTAATCTATCATTGCAATGTGATCTAACTATTTGGAGATGTTGCTCCAACAATCATGGTGTTCTTTTTAATTTTCAAAGGCAATTGTTTGAGTAAACTGGAATTTGAAAATCCTGGTCAACTTAATGAAAAACACGTTTGCATGAAGTAAAATTGCTTTAAAAATGAGACAAGTTGATTGTGAATTTTATTTGCACCAAAAATGGAAGTGTGGATTGTGAGTTTTATCTTGATGCAAGAAATAAAATTTGCCTTGTTGATTTTAAGCACCAAAACGAAGTTTGTTTCCTAACTTGCAAAAAAAATAAAGTTGTTTTTGTATAAGTTTGTGGTTCTTTTTACCTTGGAACAATGAAATTCTTTTTAAGAGCCCCAAACAAATGTGTGATTCTTTTTTAAAAGCCCAAATTTGAAATGTGAAGTTAATTTTAAACCAAAATAAAAAGTGAATTCATTTTTAAAACCAACTTAAAAAACAAGTTAGTAAAAAATATAAATCTACTTTTTAATCTAATTTAAATCTGCACAAAAGAGAAAAATAGTTAGTAAAACCCGCCTATTTGGTGGGCTTCTACAAGCCTAATTTTTTTTTTTTTTTGGTTACAAGGTGATTTGTACAACGTTTTGTTACAATAGCGCTAGTCTGCGTTTGAACAGAGACACTATTTAACACAAACGCACTAAAAGAAAGGGAAAGACAGAGAAGGCAAAAGCACTGAAACAGGGTGAATAGCGCCAAAATAATGTCAAACGCACCAAAACAGTGTCAAAAGCGCAACCTGTGTGACATTTTCAACATTCAAACATGTTATTGGTTAAAAAAAAAAAAAAAGTTGATCTTTTTGGTGTTTGGATTCACGTCGGGTTCACCAAATGATGGTCTGCAAAAAGGATTAGAAAATCTGTTTGATGGCAACACACACAAGAGCACAAGAAACAAACATTAGTGTTAGCAACAAAAGATTATCCTAAATAGGCATATCAAGAGAGATATTAAGCATGAAATAGAAAGCATATAAACATAAAATAAAATAGCTAATCAAGATGCTCATAGTTGCTCCTCCCTTGTTCCTCTCCTCTCCAAGTCCCAAATGAGTGTAGCTCTCAGCTTTTAGCACTAGCCATGGATGCCATATGGAGATTCAAGATAGTTGAATATGATAAGCAAATGCTATGCAAGTGTAGATAGTGATGCTATGAGAAAGCTCTATGCTAATGCCAATATAACAACAATACTCTAATGCTTCTCCCTTTTGCTTGAGGAGAAGGGTTCTATTTATAGAAGAAATGGGGAAATGAAGGGTTACGATTGAATGGTTTAATCAAGGGCCAAGTTTGAAAGTTGGGGATCCATATGCACAATTGGCACCAATAAAATGGTGACAAGTGTCAACATAGGATTGGGTTGAGAGAAGAGGTTGGAGGCATTAAAGGCCTGAGAAGACCTCATGGTTATCTAGAGGCTAAGGGTCAAGTCCAAATTAAGATTACCCACTGGATTAAGAGTTAATCCAAGGATAAACCTTTGTGCAAATGTTTAAGAGATAATCACGGTCAAAGCATTAATGGCCTGATGAGACCTTTGGGTTGGGTAGAGGTTGAGTCAAAACAAATGTTTTAACCATGTGGGAGGGTTTGAGGTAACCATTAATGGTTATTGGAGACTTTGGGGATTAAGTGGTTGAAGGTTGAAAGCCTTCAATGGTTATCAAAGACTTTGAGCCATTTAGTGGTTGAAGGTTGAAAGCCTTTAATAGTTATCAAAGACTTTGAGGGTTTGAGAAGTGACTTCCCTTTTGCTGAGGAATGTGACAAAGTTTAGAGAAGGGGTTAGGTTATTTAGAAGTGATTAGAAAATTCTAGAAGGGGTTTAGGCATGCAAGTGGATTTTGTAGGAAAATGCAAGTGGGAGAAATTTTGGTATTTTCAATTAAAATAAAATCATTTATTTCAATTAAATGGTGTAATTTGCATTTGGATAAATATTCAAATAAATATTAATTTATTTAAATGAGAAAAATGAAGATAAAGCATTAAAATGCTTGAAGACTTTGAGGGAAACCATTAAAGGCTTGAAGACTTTAAGGAAAACCATTAAAGTCTTAAGAAGACTATAGAAGGAAGCCATCAAGTTTGAAGACTTTAAAGCCATCAAGTTTGAATACTTTAAGGGAAACCATTAAAGGTTTCAACTGGGTGAGGATAAATAGGATTTTAAATAAATAATTTATTTAAAATAGTTGTGCAACTTGCTTTTGTAGGAAAATACAAGTGGGTGGAGGATAAAGGTGATTTAAATAAATTATTTATTTAAAATAATTGTGCAACTTGCTTTTGTAGGAAAATACAAGTGGGTGGAGGATAAAGGTGATTTAAATAAATTATTTATTTAAAATAATTGTGCAACTTGCATTTGTAGGAAAATACAAGTGGGTAAAGGATAAAGGTGATTTAAATAAATGTTAATTTATTTAAATGTGAGAGGTGGGATTTTGGGGGATTTAAATAAATATTAATTTATTTAAATGTGAGAGAAGATTTAATTAAACAAATATGATTTATTTATTTAATTAATGGTCTGAATTTGGTTAAGTGAATTAAATCAAATAAATTGAATAATTTATTTAATTAATAAGAGAAGAGGGTTAAGATGAATTAATTAAATATATTAATTTAATTAGTTATTGATTGATGGTTAAATAATCAAATAAATACTAAATATTCATTTAATTAAGTGGACAGATTTATGTGACTACAAAGATTATTCATCAATTATCTTATTTTTTTAGATTAGTGATACAATTTAAGATTGTTTTTTCATCCATTTTAAAAGGTCCTTATCATTTCATTCAATTTCAAAAAATAATTATTTTATTTAATCAATGATATTGATGAATTATACATGCAAAATACACATCTACAAATATTGTTAAAGTGCTCATAAATATTGGTTCACAAAATGCCTTTAAATAAAACCTTTATTAAAGTGAATAATTCATAAAAAATAATTATTTAAATTTAATGTTTTGATTTGGATAAATGTTGTGATCAATGTTATGAATTAGAAAAATGTTTTGACAAGAACCCAAAACCTTAATATAACAAAAGCAACAAGGAGCAAGGAACAACTAGCAGATGGGCAAGCCTAAAAAATACCCCAAAGAATCAACAAGCTATAGAGACAACAAAAAAAGAATGCTTAAAAAACATTCAAGGTGGTTTAAATCCAAACCTCACCAAAGGCCTTTGAAGAGGAGTAAGACTAAGATTGAAAGTATTGTCAATTTTCAAGGGATAAAATTTAGTCGAAAGACTCACAAACATAGCTTCAAGATTTCTTTTAACTTTGCAAGATCCTCTACCCTCATCAGTGTGGTCCTTCTCAATGGTTCCCAACACTTTCCTACTATTTAAAAGTTGAGGACACATCACAACTGGTAATATATCCCTAGAAGAAGGCCTAAGGGAATATGAAACCAAACCTTTACGCCTCATCTTGGAGTGCCCTTTTTCATGATGAAAGACCAACAAAGAGGAATTATAATGAATTTCCTACTCCAAGACAACCAACTTGGAGTACAATTTGATACTATTAGGAAAAACTTTATTAGTTTTGACACAAATACAAAATCTAGCAAAACAAAAAAAAATCAAGATTTTGTAACATTGTCAATGGCAACCCTTGAGCATTAGCTATATCTTGGAAGATACTGTCATTCTTTAATTCCAAAGCTATCTTAGTTACATGAACCCAAATGGTAACCTTTTTAACTTTGGTAGCATCAAAGCTAGTAGTCCATCTTTCTAAATGGAGATAAGTAATATCAACAAACTAGGGACCTCCTTGTGGAATTGATTGAAAGGAGAATAAGAGATATCCATCTCCGGCAACACAAAATTTACCTAAAATAGTCCAACATTTCGATGCCCAGCTGTGGCTAACATCAATATTTGATTGATACCCAAAAAATATACCAATAAGGTTAAATTGTATACCAACAATCTATTTTTCCAACAAGAAATTAGGAAAACTAAAGCAGGCATAGGGAAGGTACCAATACTAGGAGGAATGCGTGAAAATGAGTTCAACAAGAGAGCAGTTAAAGCGATAACAAATGGATCCATACCAAATATGACATCCCCTTCACTACAACCTTGAATTGCAAACAAGAGAGGAGAAAGCACACAAAAAAAGACCTCTTCCCTAGTGACCATATCAACAAGGAGTGGAATGGGGGCCAACTCCTAAGGAGGGAAAACCTTACCCAAGCCAACACCAAAATAATGAGCAGACTCAGCAACCACCACTCACAATCCATCAACAAGACAAGAAGGAAAGAGATCTACGTCCTACAAAAGGAAAGACAAATTACGAAGAAAAATACTTTTAACTTGGGAAGCAACAACGATATCCCCAAACTAGCATTTCAATGAGACCTCAATATGCTAGGGAAGAGGAATCTTTCATAAAACAACACTATTAGAGCTCTTGCTAGACAAGGGATCCCTAACGTGACGTGGAGAAGATTACAAAATTATGTGAAATATTGAGGTTGTTGCCAAGGGAAGGAACCCCTTACATAGTCCAAAATGTGAACAAAAAGTAGGTTCATCAAACACCTAAGTGCAACTATGAATTGCAAGAGAAACAAAACAAGTGTCTAACTACATAACCTCAAGCAAATGTCTTGCAAGAATTTATCATATTTAGTAGATTCCCAAAAAGCCTCCTCATCTATGTCCTATGAATCCTCTGTCACCTCCATCAATCCCTTTAAATTTGGAACCATTGCCACCACACTAGCAATTGCTCGAATTCTCACTCATCGCATTTTAATTTAATGAAAATATAAATTTAATGTTTTAATGGTTATTAATAGTTCATTACTATTGGTATAAATTATACCTCATAATTACACTTTACTTAAGTTGACTTAGGTTCATGCATTCAGAGTAGTTTTCATATGAGACACTTAGGGAAGTGTGCATCTAGGAAACATGGTTGTAGGAGAAATTCCACCTTTTGTGGTCTTATCTTGTTTTCACATCCCACCTTTGGTGAGTGATCCACCTTTATTGGAATATTTTACTATTTCTCCTACCTACCCTCACCTACCCTTGTATCTCATTGGGCCACATGTCATGATCATGTGCTCTCATTTCCATATGGCCTTGCCTTTATAAGTAGGCTCATCTTCATTTTTTTTAATCTAGTTGATCTTTTTTTGCATCTTGATGAGAATACAGTTTGTTCTTATCAATCTTTGTCTCTCTTGTGTTGTGTTATTCATTGGGCCCTAGATCTTGGTTATTATTGGCAAATTCTTACATGGTATTAGATCCATTGGGGCTTCATTGGGTAGTCATTTTAGAGAAATCTTGGTGCATTTGAGATTTAGTTCTGAGGAGCAGTGTTAATTGGGAGCATCCTATGCCAAATCTGACATCACCATTGAGTTCAAGAGGTCGTTTCCCTAAATTTTGACTATAAATTTGCCTATATTGGGCAAAACAAATTGGGGCATCTAGAAAAAATATTTGCTTCCTAAGGAGTATGGTACAATTTTTTTCAAAAAATAATAATTTTTTTCTACAGATTTTTTATTTTTATTTTTTTAAAACACTTTATTTAAAAATTTGTATTTTTTTAATATTGTATTCAAAAGTTTTTGTTTTTTTTAAATCAAAAAAATTATTACTTTTTTGGAGGGTCTGTAAACCCCCCTGCAAATCCGTCCATAGTTTTTTATTTATTATAGGGTTTGTACCTACCAGAGCCACCACCTATTCAGTATCATCTGGCAGCCTCGTACTTAGGACCACTGTCGTCAATTTCCTCTACTTCATCGAGTTCTTCCTCTTGGCACCTTGACCAATCTCTACCGCATGGCACTGCTTGTTCCCTGCCTCCCATCGGCCCTTGCCTTTGTGCCACCCCCGACACCCGATCTCCACAGCGAGAACCCCTCACTCCATCCACTGTCACTGGTAACTTCCACCCCTAGTGCCACAATAGCAACACATGGCATTATTCATTTGACAATGTAATGCCACTTGGCATTTGTCATTCACCCATGTGGGTAGATCTTGCACAGTCAGTGCTAGACAGAGTGACACATGGCACAATTTCATTGGTTCGTACAATGCCTATTTGACGCCTAGTCAACAACCATGCAACCAGATTGTACAACCACATCACCTACCACGTAGTCATATCATATAACCACATCACCTACCATGCAGTTGCTCGTACACAGCCACGTAGGTAGTCGTACTAACACATCAGCATTTTGTATGATCCATATAGTGCCATGTGGACTGCCACGTAGGATTTTGTATGACACAACAGTCGATTCTATACAGTTGATGTCATCAATCCATATCGCTAATATCAGCATTTTATATTTCCATGTAGGGGTATTTTGGGTGTGATGACCATACAACCATCAAAATTAACATAGTGTTTTGTTGACATTAGCACTATTTGAAGAAAAAATTGACCCCTCTCCATTAAGATTTTTGATTTTGCAATCCAACTTTGAATGCTCATAACTTTGTCATTTTCAAACATTTTTCAATTTAATTTTTTTTATTTGGGTTAATTTTTCATGCTTTTCGTAGTGGTGAGGTTAGTTACTGATTTTGGTGGACAATTTTTATAGAATTTTTAGTTTTTCATAATTATACCTATCCTCTATTCAGGCTCATACGACCTCCTTTTTAGGTGTTGTTTTTCTTTTAAAGTGCATTATTTTTCATCTACTTTCACGTGGTGCTATTAGTTTTTCACCATTTTGAGTAGAAATTGTACTTTCATAATTTCTTCTTTTTTGGCCTATTTGATACTTGTAATTTGCTTGGATCTCAGCTTAGATCTAATACATTATTGGTTTGAGTATTTTATAGCCTATTTGAGGCAATTGCAATCTTGAAATCAAAAGACCACTTTACCATTGTTTGCAAGTGGGCTATTATACATGCACTAAGTATAAAGTGCCAAATCATCATTTTTTTGGGCAGGTTCTTTGATTAAGTGAATTTGGGGGGTGTCTTATGTGATTGTGTCTCTCTCTATATCTTGTGTTCTTTCATTTTGTTGTTATGGGTTATCCTAAGTTTCCACTTCTAACTCCACATAATTATGCATGATGGAAAATTAAGCATGGAGTAAGTTAATGGAAAAAAGGACTTATTCATTATATAAATAGAACAATAATAGCACCAAAAGATCCTAAATTTGATCCTAATACTCAATTGGAATAGCTCACTAAAAATTATATGGTTCTTGGTGTTAATCCAATGAAGATCCAGTTAATATTGAGAGGGGGGGGTGAATTAGTATTAACAATAACTTAAACTTTGAATCCAAATCCAACTAAAATCATATCTGAAACTTCTTAACAATATCCTCACTTCTACAATCATATCTAACAACCTTTCAATCAGATTTGCAAAAACCATTTATCATGATTGTCAACATCTTTATCTCTTAATCATTCATACCAATTTGATCATTCAACCAATTAATCTTATCAATCAGATCAAGTCCTTAATCATTTCATATCAATACTGGTAATCTCTGATAAACTATAAATAACATATCATAACCGGTATCTTAGAAATAATGCATGTAAACATAAACATCATAAAAAGACATTCCACACATAAACACCAAGATTTTTTATGTGGAAACCAAAATGGGAAAAACCACAGTGGGAATTGGTACCCACAATAATTTGTACTCTTTTGAAGTATGCCCTGTTAGGAGCTTGGCCCGGTTAAGAGCTTACAATACACTCGGTTAAGAGCAAACCCTGTTAGGAGTCACCCAGTTAAGGGATTTACTTGTCACTCCCTCTAGGAGCTTAATGATTTGTTAAGATCAACCTAGTTAGAGGAATTAAACACTCTTTTGTGAGTTTCCCTGTTAGGGGACTTTAAATGACAAAGGCCTATTAGGACCTACCCGATTAAGGGATTTAAGTTGGTGTAACTATTAGGGAACAAAAGTGAAAAAGGATCTATCACTTCACTTTCAGCTTGCTGAATCAAATCCAGTTTCGCTTCACACTTTGCAACACTCAGACAGGCCTCTATCTTCTCTAGGATGGCTTAACTCATTCTCTAAATGCCACCAACACATAAAACATCAGTTGTGTTGCCCTAAATAGCCATAACAACTAAGTCAGCCATAAAACCTAATTACATAATGAATTTACAATAAAGATCATAAAAGATCAATATAAAGATCATTACAACAAATTACAATGCAATATCGGTCATTGATTATTCATAACCCATCACAAAAATCAGATCTGTACAGAGGTCAAACCCTTAGAACATTCTGCTAAGCACTTTGCACATTCCCAAGAAATTCTACCACCTTCCACACAAAAACACATTTCAAATCATTCACGCGGGTTGTGTTGTGTTATCTTCTTCATGTAGATTGACCACCAATCACCATCATATCAAAAATCATTATCGGTTTATTGAATTCATCACCGGTCCTAAAACCCTAGTAAAACCTTAGCTCAACTTCATTAGAAATTCAAAACATGTCTTCCAGTAATCAACATAGGATGCGATTATGGTAACATACACAAATCCATCATAAAAGCTTATGTCACAAACTACAAGTTTCCAACAATCACCGATTTACCGATTCCATCAAAATCTTTGCTTTTAGCGATTGAAGTCCTAATTCTCAGTCCTGCCGGTAAACCCTGTCAAACTTACAAATTTTAAATCCAGTAGACCAAATTACTTAACCAACAAGTGAGACATCAAAGATCATCTGTAACCATCATCAAACATTAATTGGCATAGGTTTCCAACAATGACAAGACTAATAACTTATCATGTCATCATCATTCCTCTACCGGTACAATCATCAACTCATCTGCATCAGTATTGCCAAACATGCCAACAATATCCCCCTTTGGCATTGATGGAAACACCAATCAGATATACAATCATATATGCCAATCATCTACATCGGTCGGTCTTCTCTTTCTTTTCTTCTCCTCAAGCCCAATCATCATATTTATTTTTCTTCTCTCATACCTGATTATCTTATTTCTTTTTCTTCTCCCCCTTTGACAACAATTCCAAACAAAAATGCATTAGTTGACTTCAATATGATTAGAGTTGTAAATCATATCATACTATATCAGAGCCGCTCCCCCTAAGGATTAGCCCACATCTTCATCAATTATTAGTGAAAAATAAACACGAAATCCATGGGATTGATGCAACTTCAGCATCTTAGTTCTTCCGGTGTAGGGGTCTAACCCCTAATTTACTTCTAAGAAACTCAAAAGTAGTTTTTGGCAAGGGTTTAGTAAAGATATCAGCTAAGTGATCTTTACTTTTCACATACTCCATCTTTACCTACTTTTCCTAAACTCTTTCCCTTAAGAAATGATACTTCAACTCTATATGCTTGGTTCTGCCAAACATGCCAACAATCTCCCCCTTTGGCACTGATGGCAACACCAACCAGATATACAATCATATATTCCAATCATCTGCATCTACTAGTCTTCTCTTTCTTTTCTTCTCCTCAATCCTGATCATTAGAATGTACCACAATTAAAGAGGCTTGGGATATGTATGCCAAATTGTATGCCCAAGTTGATGAGATTAGGGGATACAAGGTTTACAATGAACTCACAATGTTGGATCCCAAGGATTTTGATACAATTCAATATTATGTCATGAAAGAAACTAAGCTAAGAGGAAAGGTTAAGGATTGTGGCCTTGACAAGAAGGATGCTCAATTGGTTTACAATTTGTTGGACAAGATTCCATCATAGTATGCAGCCTTTGTTTCTAGCTTTCACACCCATTGGTTGACTTCAGGTGCTTCATTCACTCCACCATCATTTGATGCATTCACAAATATTTTGATCATTGAGCAAGAAAAGTGTATCAAGGCTTTGGTGGCTAAACAAGGGAATCAAAGGAATCAACGAAATGGTAAAACCAGAAACAATCTAATCCAAAGCCACAACAAGATAGAGCACAATCATCCTCTCCACAACAAGGTAATTCTTCATACTCTTCCAACAAGGGAAATACACCTAAGAAGGAGAGGCCAACTTTCTCATATTGCAAGAAATTTGGTCATGATGAGCATCATCCCCGCTCCAAGAAGATTGATGAGTTGACAAACATCATTAAGAAGAACATCAATTTTTCATCTGCCTAAAAGAAGAAGGAATCATCTCCTTCCACTTCGTCACAGTCAAAGGGAAAAGGGCAAGCATTTGTGGCTAAACATGTTCTTCATAGCAGTATATACTTGACTCGGGTGCCTCTCATCACATGGGTTCTACAAAGGAGAAGTTTTCCTCATCGAGGCCATCTAAGGTACCTCACATTTTCATTGGTGATGATACATAAGTGGAAGTTGGGAAAGGTTTGGATACCATGGATGATGAAACATTTGAGAATGTTCTCTATGTTTCTAACTTAACCACCAACCTTCTCTCTATCTACCTGTAGTCACATAAATCTGTCTATTTTAATTAAATGAATATTTCATATTTATTTGATTAAAAATCCACTAGCCATCAGTTAATAAAATTCATATTTAATTAATTCGTCTTCAAACATTCTCCTATTAATTAAATAAATTATTCAATTTATTTTAATTAATTCATTCAACCAAATTCACACTCAATTAAATGAATAAATTATATTTATTCAATTTAATCCTCTTTCCTATTTTAAATAAATTAAATAAAACATTTATTTAAATCATTTATTCCCCCCCACTTGCATTTTCCTACATCTCCCACTTGCCCTTCCTAAATTCTTCTAGAACCTATCTAATCCTAATCAATTAGCCTAATCCATCCCCTAATTATTGTCACATTCCTAAGCAACTTGGAGTCACTTCTCAAAGACTTCAAAGTCCTTGAAAAGCATTAAATGCTTGGTGTGTTCAACAATTTAACCTCTAAAATATTCCAAACCACTTATGGCTCTTACATGACCATTTATGGTTAACCCCTAACTCAACCCTCATGTGACTCTTGTGTCTCCTCAAGCATTTATTGCTTTGACCATGGTTATCCCTTTAACCCTTGCACAAGAGTTTATCCATTGGATAAAGGCTTTATTCTTTGAATAAAGAATTTATTCACTCAACCCAACCTTGACCTTGACTCCCAAGTTAACCTTCAAGTCATATCAAGCATTTAATGTTTATTCCCTCTCCTCTCAACCTATCTCATATTGACACTTGTCATCCTGGGATTGGGTTGAAAGTCCTCACATGGATTTGATATCATTCAATCCTGACCCTTGTTGAGATTACTCAATCTCAACCATCCATTGCTCCATTTTTCCTATAAATAGAGCCCATTTCTTCATAATCCAGATCCTGAAAACTTGTATGCATTTAATCCAAAGGCATTTTTAGAGAGCATTTAGCATCATATCCACTCTTTTGGTTTAAAATTAATTAGTTAATTAGATAAATCTCTTATTTCAGCTTTTATTCACACTTGCATAACATAAGTCATAATCATCTACAATCTTGAACCTCCATAAGCATCCATAGTGCAAAAAGCTGCTGAGAGCTACACTAATTTGGAATTTGGAGAGGAGAGGAACAAGGGAGAAGGAGCTAAGAGCATGGTAGAAGGCATTTGGAGATGCCTTGTTGTATTTGCTTCCATATTTAAATATCTTATCATGTTTTTAGAGTCTCTTTTGATATGCCTGCTTGCATTAGTTTTTGTTTGATTAACACTAACAGTTTCTTGTGTTTTTGTGTGTTATACGACCACAGGATTTTGTCTAATCTTTGCCCCATTTCGCAGAGCATCATTTGGTGAACTCGACGTGAATCAAGCACCCAACAACATTTTTTGTTTACAAAACTAACTTTTTGACTATTTAGCTTGAAACACAGGTCGCGCTTT
The DNA here is from genome assembly GCF_030272615.1 of Cryptomeria japonica. Classification (NCBI taxonomy): domain Eukaryota; kingdom Viridiplantae; phylum Streptophyta; class Pinopsida; order Cupressales; family Cupressaceae; genus Cryptomeria; species Cryptomeria japonica. The sequence continues at coordinate 194,376,068 of NC_081407.1, read as the reverse complement.
GGCGCTTTTGTTCGCACTTTAGCGCTATTGTTTTTTGTATTACAGCACTTTTGTTCTTACAATAGCGCTATTGTCCAAGAATTAGCACTTTTTCTAGTAGTATGGCGCTTTTTTTCATCACTTAGCACTTGTGTTTATGTCTTAGCGTTTTTGTGTTGTTGTAAAAATCATTTCCTTTAGCGCTTTTGTCTTTATTGTAGCGCGTTTGTGTTAAGTAGCGCTTTTGTTTTCACACAGAGTAGCGCTATTGTAACAGAAAGTTGTAAAAAAAGGCCTTGTAACTGATAAAATCATTTTTTTTAGGCTTGTGAAAGCCCACCATATGGTCAAACTTTACTAACTGTTTGCTTCATGTGCAGGTTTTAAACTAAACTCTTTTTGGCTTAAAAATCAAAAACACTTCACTTTGGTGCTCTAAAAAATCACAAAACAAATTTCATTTCTTTGCAAAGTTAGGATTCAAACTTCACTTTGGTGCTCTAAAAATCACAAAACAAATTTCATTTCTTTGCAAAGTTAGGATTCAAACTTCATTTTTGGTGCTCTAAAAATCACAAAACAAACTTTATTTCTTGCAAGTTAGGCTTCATTTTTCTTTTGGTACTTAAAATCAACAAGGAAAAATTTATTTCTTGCATCAAACTAAAAATTCACAATCAACACTTCAACTTATTGTGCAAGTAAAAAGAACAATCAACTTGTCTCAAAATTTTGCAAAAAATGATTTTACTTCATGCAAACGTGTTTTTCATTAAGTTGACCAGGATTTCAAATTCTAGTTTACTCAACATTTTGTCTTTGAAGTTAAAAAGAACATCATGGTGGTTGGATCAACATCTCCAATTAGATACAACATCATTGCAATGACAAGTTAAAAAGAACAAGTGTATTTTGTGTTTGGCACACTTGTGCAAAAGAGTTGGTTGAGTGGTCTTACTTCTAACACACACTATCCTCTCCCTTGGCTTTCATGGTCCTAGGTGCAAGAGAAAAGTGTTAGTAACACTCAAGTTTTATCATTTTAAGAGAGGCCTTCCAAGAGACACATCACTCTTGGGAACGACCTCGCGTGGTAAATCCTTCGAGCCGCTATAGAAATTAGGTGAGAGCGAAAGTTGTAGCCTTGGGTATATCTGTTCCTACAGTGTAACTTGACGGAAGGACAAATGGGCCCCACCACAAGTTACAAGGCTCTTAAGTGAGTCACTGTAGAATGAACTTATGTCCAAAGACATCGAAAATTACTAAACACCTTTATGTAGTAGCCCACCCATTCTATTGATTGAGGATATTTTTGATAAATTCAGTGCAAGAGCATAGATGGTTTTGCTCCCAAGATACTCACCATACATATTTCCTTGAGTAGAAACATAGATTTTTGAAAAGTCACTTGTGGCTTGATAAAAGTGGTGATTCCCCCATCATAGGGATCATCTATTTGTTATACTCACGCAAGACTTAGTATATCACATCCTTACTTGCCATGGCTAGATTCATAAGGTATGTAGTACCAAAGTCGAAGAAATATCAAGATGTGGGTTGAAATTATCACAACTGGCCATTTGACCTTACGGATAAAAAGTGTTTGAAGTGTTTTCGTTTTTGAGTCAAGACCAATGCAAATTGAGCCGACTTCAGGCTTTGGAAACACCTAAAATACATTTGAAGGAAAGGGTCATTAAAAGTTCAAAAGATTGGGTTGATCTAGACCCATACTTACTTGTGCCTTTCGAGGCAACATTCTTGTGTTTGTGTGCTTGCTTTGTTTTCTTGTCAAAGAAACATCATAAGAAACCAAAATCCAACACAAGTATTCATCCAACACACACATTTTCAAAACACAAAAAGATCAAAAACAAAGAGCAACAACAAGTATCAAACTATATGACCATTCTTCACATCTTGAGAAAGAAGAATCTTCATCAAAACATCAACTTGAAGAAAAGACCATTGAGCTCAAAGGCTCTTATCAAAAGGAGGAAATTCTTCTATCTTAATAGACAAATCTTTGTCTCTCATAGAACCTTCTTACGTCACATGTGTCTTTACCTTCAAGGGAAATCAAACAAATTTGATCCAAAATCATTAAACCATGGATCTTTTACTCAATATAGAGCTTTGAGTTATCATCAAAATAAGGGAGGCAAGATCAATCCTGCCTTCTTTCCAGATATTTGTATTACATATAACTCGGCTAGGGAAGAACCAACAACCCCTGAACAAGAAGAGGAAGAGTTTGTTCCTTTTGTAACACAAAGTTTCTATTGAAGTTAAACATCTCATCCATTATCATATCCATATCTCATCAAATCCATTCCAACTCTGGAAACATCAAAAGGTTTTTGTCCTAAGTTTTATTTCAAAATATTGCTTGAATCAAACACAAACACATCACTTTTTAGAATGTCTCTACATCTAGGATAAACTCATCCTAAGAGACATTTCTACGTAGGTTAAAACTAGTCTATAAGTGAATCCTCTCATTACTAGGTAGTTGAGTCTGTAACACATCTCAAATCTCTCTAAACCTTATCACATCAAACTTTGTCAATCAAACACAACAAGCAATTCAGGAAAGGACTTTGGTAACATTTACCTTTAGTGCTAGGGATCCATATGCAAAACACTTCACCAAACATCAATCTTTCATTCCATCACCAACTCATCATCATTTTCATCAAACTTCAACAAAAACTTGTAAACAAAATGGCTCATACCAGATCCAGGTCTAGACAACAAGAAATCAAAAAGGAAGAGGAGGAAAATCTTAATGAATTCCAAGAAGCTCTTGGAGGAAACGCAAATGATGAAAATCCAAGTACTCCTACTCTTGCAGCAATAGAAAGGGCACAACACAACCCTCTCTTTAATAGACTTTTTGATGAAATACTCAAGAGCAATGTGGATGCTCACTTTTTAAGACTTGCTCAAGAGGGGGCTAAACTACCCTCTGACTTTGATGTTGCACAACTAAGACAAGCATCAGAACGCCAAAGTCGTAATGAGGATGAAAGAGGTCAAAATCACATCAGATATAACCTTCATCAAGGTAATCCCCCACCTCCTCCTCCTCCAAATGTTATAGACATGTTGCGGCAACAAGTCAAAAATCTTGCCCAACAACTTCATAGTGGTGTAAAAACTAATCAATTTTCACTCAATGACATTTGTCCCTATCCCTTTGATAGGAATCTTCATATGCCACCTTTTATGTGAGGGTTTGAAACACCCAAGTTTGAAAAGTATAGAGGAAAAGGAGATCCTCATGATCATGTTAGAGAATTCCATTCAGCTTGCCTCGAAGTGGCATACGAGGATACATACCTAATGTGACTTTTTCCCCAAAGCTTGGGAGGAACAACCACATCATGGTTTTCCCGATTGCCAGGTGGCATTAGGACCTTCGAAGAGCTAGTCCAGAAATTCCTGGCACATTACTTACACAACATTGAACGTGATATCACCATGGCTGATCTATGTAACACTAAACAAAAACCAGGTGAGCTATTTTCAGTCTTTCTACAATGATGGCGTCAAATGTCTAGCAGACTTTCTCTTCAGTTACCTGAACAAGAACTAGTGGAAATATTTATTTCCAACTTAAATGACAAAATGGAATTTCACCTGGACGTAAAAGACACAGATTCTTTCAATGACATGATCACCAAAGGTCTAAAATGTGAGCGGGCTCTCATCAAAAAAGGGCTTATCAAAATATGTAATGAACCAAAAGATGGCCCACGCCCACGCTTCAATAGTGACAAGCCTAACTTCTGGAACAAAAACAAAAACATCATCAATGACGGGATTGTGGATGCAAGAACTATCAAAAGTGCACAACCTGTGGTATGATTTGCAGGATAGAACCCCCCACCCAAGAATAACATAGTTGCTCCTCCAAATTAAGGACGCAACACATCTTAAGAAGAACCCAAGCAACGCCAGCAAAATTTTAAACTGAAACAAACATATACTCCCTTAGGGGAACCCATCGAAACAGTGTTACGTCAGTTGGTTTCTCAAAATCTGGCTACCTTACCCAAAACATCATATTATGAACCTCAAGTTAAACCTTCATGGTGGAGGGATACTGAACATTGCAATTTCCATCAAGGGAAAGGGCATAAGACAAGCAATTGTCACAGATTGAAAGATCTTATTTAGGATCTTATTGACCAATGTGAAATCGAAATTGAAGGACATGACCCAAAGACAACAAACAATGATCATCTCATGTTTAAAAATCCACTTCCATCACATGATCAAAGGGGTCCTTCCACTTCAGGGAGAAACACAGATACCACTGATTATATGCAAGTCGTGTATAATTACACTATGAATCACCTATATGATGCCAATGAACAGATTGCAACTATTACCATCAAAAATCTCAGTTCCAACTGCAATGTTGTTACACGTCGCAACAATATTACCATAAAAGCAGCTCCGCAAGGCACCCCATCTATCCCAAAGTAGTATAACCTTGTGGAAGAATTAGACAAAACACCCGCACTGATATCTATCTTAGAGCTATTGCGCCTATCTCCATCCCATAAAACAATTTTGGATCAAGCTCTCCAAGAGGCGTCAATCCCTGCAAACCTAAATACAGATCAGTTCCAAGCTATGGTTGGAAACCTAAGATCATCACCTTGTCTCACTTTCTTTGAAAGTGACAATGCATCCTTCCAACAACCTCATAATGCCTCACTCCACATTGAAGGGTTTATCAACCAACATAGGATCAAGTGAGTCTTGATCGACAATGGAGCATGCCTGAATATCTGTACACTACAATTGGTCACAGCATTGGGATATGTGATTGAATCAGTGGATCCCCGCAAGAAGATCACAATCAAAGCCTATGATGATGTAGAGCATTCATCAAAAGGAGTTGTTGTGCTACCAATCTAAGTGGGCCCTGTGGTGAAACACATCATCTGTCAAGTTCTGGACCTTCCTCTGCTATATAATTTATTATTAGGAAGACCTTGGATACACGCCATGCAAGCCGTTCCATCCACCTACCATCAGTGTATCAAGTTCCCACATAATGGTGTAGAAATCACAATCCTGGGCGATGCAAACCCCTTTGCATATTGTCATAATATCAACCAGAGATTACCGTTACCAACAATAGAGAAGCCATCTCCTCCACATCATACGTAAGTATAGCCTCTCTTTCCAGTGCAAACACCACTATACCCAAGCAAGAGAAGCTCAAGATGAAAATAGCAGAGGAAGGTCTTGGGGAATACAATCTCAGCCAACTCTTTTGTGTTGGACAAATGCCCACTTCTCCTAGAACTCATGGTAAACCTCAATAGTTACTTCAACAACCACTGATCAAGCCAGCATGTACTTTGATGCCGTTCATCTTTGGAAAGAGTCAAGAAGAAGAGACCAGAGATGAAGACTTAGCAGAATGGATCTATAAAGATCCTATCACCACAGAAATCCCGCAAGCTAAGCTTCACATAGATCAGTATGGCAAAGGCCTTCTCATTATGCAAAGAATGGGTTATGATGGTCAAAGTGCTCTAGGACCTTGCAAGCAAGGACAACATGAACCGTTGCAGCCAGAATTAAAGCCCAAAGATAACACTGGCCTAGGCTTTCAAAAGGAGATTCTTCCTAAGCTCAGATTCAAAGGAAAACCCAGAAAACCACTATATCAGCCTATTACAAAGAGGTCACTTTTGATTATAAAAGCACCATCGAACACCATAGCAACTACCCCATTGAGGCTAAAAATCCTAGCAAAACCATCTGCAACACTAGTCATCCCACCAATCAAACCAGCAACCCCATCAGCAGCAACAATAACACCAATAGCACCATTAGCAGCAACAACTGTATCAGCACCCACAACAGTATCAACACCACCAACAATTCCAGTAGAAGCAGCAGAGTCAACATTACCGATACCCCCCGTATCGGATTCCTTGATCCCCATAATCCTTCCTACAACACCAATCATTTCATCTACAAAGGTACATCAAGCGATCACACCTGCAGTGTTTAACTCAAAGGATATCCCAATATGGTACAGTAACTGGTTACTAGAAAGTTACTCAGAAACTGACTCACATGAGTGGGAATTTGATTCCATACAGCTTAATACTTCAAATGAGGAAGACACATCACTACCACCACCCCACAAAGACATCCTTGTTTACGGAGAAGCACAGATAAAGACCTCTTGGGTTCCTGAGTTGGAAAATTCTTCCACAGACCCTACATCACATCCTACGCCTAATTCGAGTACCATCAACGACCTTCACCACAACGTCTTAACCCTCACTAACACATATAACAAACTTAACCTAATTGATGAGGTAATGCACATTATCCATCCTGAACTCATCGAATGGAACCAACCTAATCCCCCATGTCTTGACCTTTTCCAAAATGATGAGGAGATCATTGACTTTTTGGAACTATGGGATAACATACCAAGCAGGGATCATAAAGCTAGATTCGCCATTGAACTTAATAGCGCAGCATACTTCGGGGCGGATGCCAAACCTTTCAGCTGCAAAAATATAACAATAAAACATGGATTTTCCAGTGAAAACCACACTGTGGCGTTGTTTGATCCCACAAAAGTAAAAAGAAAGAGTGTATCCAATGGTGAAAACCTCTCTGAGGCACCGGAGGATGAAAGGTTTGACATTCTCCCTTCTAGTACACAACAGGAACGATCAACAATTCTCATTGAAGAGACAAAAGAATACAACATGGGGACTCTGAAACACCTCACCACATACATCTAGCATCTCTTTTAACTCCAAAGGAACAACCTAAGTTTGTAGAGTTCTTCCAGAAGCGTCAGATCAACTTCGCATGGTCCTATGCAGACATGTTTGGGCTTGATCCTAATTTAGTCATTCATCACCTCACCATTGCAGAAGGAGCCAAACCTGTCAAGCAGAAGCTTCGCAAGATGCATCCTCAGATTGAAGTACTAGTCAAAGCAGAACTTAAGAAACTCCTAGATGTTGGTTTTATCAGACCAATTGATTATGCAGATTGGATATCCAATATTGTGCCTGTCGGCAAATGAAATGAGGGCATCCATATCTGTACTGGCTTCAGAGATCTGAACAAGGCATGTCCTAAAGATGACTTCCCCCTACCAAACATCGACATAATAGTAGACCTAATAGCTGGACATGCCATGCTTTCACTCATTGATGGTTTTTCAGGATACAATCAGATAAAGATTGCACCAGATGATCAACATAAGATGACTTTCACATGTCCATGGGGCACATACTACTGGAATGTCATGCCTTTTGGTCCAAAGAATGCAGGAGTGACCTATCAAAGAGAAATGACCACCATTTTTCATGACATGATGCATACCATAATGGAAGATTATGTTGATGAATTACTGGCAAAATCACTAACAAGAGAAGGTCATCTAGATATATTAGAGAAAAAATTTAACAGACTGGAACAATATCATGTTTAACTCAACCCAAAGAAATGTGTCTTTGGAGTAACCTCAGGGAAGCTTCTAGGATACATTGTCTCAAGAAAAGGCATTGAGGTCGACCCCGCAAAGGTTAAAGCAATCATGGACATGCCACCTCCCAAGAATATCAATCAACTAAGAACATTGCAAGGACGGCTTCAATCCATCCGAAGATTCATTGCACAACTGGCAGATAAGTGTCACCCCTTTACACACCTGTTACACAAGAACATCCGCTTTCAGTGGGATACCAGATGCCAGCAAGCATTCCAGATGCTTAAAGATTATCTCATGAATACACCATTGTTGATTCCACCAGATCCAAGTAGGCCTTTACTGTTGTATATATCAGCAACAAATATAACATTGGGTGTACTATTGGCACAACACAATGCAGAAGGGAAAGAGTGTGTTGTTTACTACATCTCTCGCACACTGGTTGGCTATGATCTCAATTACACACCTATCGAGCGAGCTTGCCTAGCAGTAATCTTGGCAACCACTAAACTGAGGCACTATTTGATGACACATAAAGTATAGCTAATTGCAAAGATTGATCCACTCAAATACTTACTCAACAAAGCAGCATTGATAGGTCGCTTGGCTAAATGGGTGATGATTCTAAGTGAATTTTACATCGAGTATGTGGACCGTAAGGCTGTTAAGGGTCAAGTTATTGCAGATCAGTTAGCCGATGCTCCCCTCATAGGCGATCATCCTCTCATTTCCAATTTTCCAGATGAAGAGATATTCATGATCACAGCAGCACAACCATGGAAACTGTACTTTGATGGTTCATACACTAGGCATGGCTCGGGGGAAGGCATTCTGTTTATCACACCTCAAGGTGACAGCATCCTGAAATCTTACAGGCTCACATTTCCGTGTACAAACAACATAGCTGAATATGAGGCCTTGATCACAAGACTCAGGCTAGCCATATTATGGAAGTTACAAGAACTACAAGTATATGGCGACTCCCAACTGGTCATTCGACAAGCAACAGATGAATATCAGACCAAGGATGACAAACTCATGTCATACAAACAAATGGTGGACAAATTAAAAACATCATTCACTACTATCACCTTTGAGCAGATACCCAGAGATCAGAATCGAGCTGTTGACACTATGGCTACCATTGCATCTCTCCTAGATCTTCCACAGAATTCAACACGCTACGAGTTCTTGGTCGAACAGCTTTGGATCCCCACTTATGATATCCCCGAATCTGAAATGATATGTCACCTTATCGGTTTCAAATCCCCATGGTACGGTGAGTTCTACACCTATCTCCGTGATCACACACTTCCTCCAAACCAATCAAATAACCAACGTAAAACCTTCATTCGACAAACCGCTCGATATATAATTATTGTTGAAACCCTATACTGACGCAGTCTTGATGGTACTCTCCTTCGATGTTTGGAACAGGATGAGATAACAAAGGCCTTGGAAGAGGTACATGAAGGAATTTGTGCAACTCATGCAAGCAGTCCGTCACTAGCCAAGAAACTCCTACGCACTGGATACTATTGGTCATCCATGGAAAAAGACTCCTATTACTTTGTCAGAAAGTGCAAGAAATGCCAAGTTCATGGAGACTTGACACATGCACCAGCACAAGAATTGCAACCAAACACAACACCATGGCCTTTTTGTCAATGGGGCCTTGACCTTGTGGGTAAAATCCATCCATCTTCATCCAACGACCACAAATTCATTATTACCGCCACCGAATACTTCACAAAGTGGATTGAAGTTGTTCCACTTACCCAAGTCACCGGCAAGTAGATCACCTCATTCATCCTTAATTACATCATCTATCGGTATGGTGTACCCATGTCCATCATCACAGATAACGGTCTTCCATTCAAAAATTAGGATGTTCGTGAGCTCTGTGAGAAATTTCACATCCAACACCGCTTTTCCACTCCCTATTACCCACAAGGCAATGGTCAGGTCAAAGCATCAAACAAGAGCATATTAAGAATCCTCAAGAAGACACTCAATGATGTCGATCGTGATTGGCATGTTCAATTGAATCCAGCACTATGGGCGTATCGAACTAGCATACGAACCCCTATAGACGTAACTCCCTACTCACCGGTCTACGGTGCAAAAGCTATCTTACCTATTGAGGTTGAGATACCATCTCTACGGGTTTCCTTACACAATCTCATAGATGATGAAGCATACAGAGTATCTCATCTCCAAGATTTAGAGCTACTTGATGAGAAGCGACAAGCTGCATACAATCACCTCAAGGCCTATCACCAGCGCATGAGCATAAGCTATAATCATCGAGTTAGACCTCATACATTTGAGGTAGGTGATCTTGTTCTTCGAGAAAATCCTTGTAACCAACCCAACCGAGAACATGAAGGAAAGTTTGAATCAAATTGGCTGGGTCCATATGTTATTACTGTTGTATTTGGGTCTGGGGCATATCAATTGGCTACTTCAGAAGGAGAACCGCTTGCAGATCCAATCAACAACATGCACCTTAAAAAGTTTTATACATGAGCTGCACAGAGCATCAGGCTCCCATGCATATCAGGAAAAACACCAAAAACATTCAGATAAATATCCTGAAGAAAATACAAAAACATCAAAATAGTAAAGAAAAATCATGCATCCAAACGATGAACAACCACTTCGGTGGCACCTTGGGTAAGTGCGATGGTGAAAACCTGGCAAATAGGTGCCACTCGTAAAGGCTATGGATCCATTGTCTTTCAAACTTGTTGCGATCACGTTCATTTCATTCACTCGTCCATCCATCCAAACCATGGCTTGTTATTGATCTACAATCAAGGATAGTATCTCATGCGTCTTGCATCCCACTTTTTCATAGTCATGTCTAAACTAGGAGCAATGCCCTTGATCTAGTTTGATGGAAGTGGATTCTGCATTACTTGTGATTCATTGGTTCTTCGTTCAAAACTGTCTCTCAAAATACCAAAAACATTCAAAACTATCTCACAAAATCCAAAAAACATTCAAAACTATCTCACAAAATCCAAAAACATTAGAAAACGTCAAACAAACAAAAACATGGCAACACCTTGTACATACGTTTTTCAAAGCAAATACCAAACAAACATTGTGAAATAATCAAACAATGACCACTTATCCGATCAACCAAACAATCAACATCAACGCACCTGCTGTCTTAAAACAAGGATGCATCCTTCCTTACCAAAAATAAGACAAAATGACATTTTCTTTGACAAGAAAATTGTGTTTAAAGCTATCAAGTACTTGGTTGATTTGTAGGTTATTCATTCAGGTTCCTACAACATTGTTTGTGTGTCTTCTGTGAATTATTCCGATGAAGTATTGGGGCATGTAGTAATGGTGTCTACGTGGGAAGTTCACTAAGCTATGTGATCTTATGCGAAATACAGTCATAGATCACTACGGCTTGCTGACTATAGTGTATACCTCGACCATATGAGCATGAACCATTTTCGAGGGTCCATATTCTTTATTCTTTATTCTTTATTTATGTTGTTTGTTTGCAGGTACAATGCTCCATCCTTGGTTCCTACTGCCTCATCCAAGATTGATACTACCATGCTCAATGATGAAAAATAAAGCACTATGGATCGTCATTCCATCTCATCTGTATATATTGCATTCCATCCATCCATAAATTCATAATAGATGCATATCATGCATACATAGTAATGACAATGGATACTCTATTTTCCTCTTCTTCCATAGGAATGCGTCATAGGTCCTCCATTTTTCCTATCTAACATCAAACCCCACCCTCACCCTCACCCTCCCCCTCCCCATCTTGGTAATCAACATCACATACCCTACATCATCTCCCATCAACCCAATCAAGCCAATTACTCTGTCTACATAGGCATATCAACTCACACAAGCCTAGACTATCAACAGATACTTTGATCAAGTATCTTTGGGTCTCAACAAGTAAGCAATCATGGCACACCTAGACTTCAACAAGCATTTATCCTAATGACCTAAGTCTCATCAGGGCTTCTCTTGTTCAAAACAACTCTCACCTCATCTCTCCATCCATCCATCATTGGCATCAGGGGATTTTTGTTCAAACACACTAGGGCATCTATCTTCCTACACATCAACGCTAATATGCTTACAAAAGCACTCAATCAACTAGGAAATAGTGCTAAACCAAAAGTAGCGCTACTTTGACTATACCATAGCGCTACCTCACAGCAACAACGCTCAATCAACTACCCAATAGCGCTAAACAAACGAAAGCACTAAAACAGTTATGCAATAGCATTGAAATTGGTAAAAGCGCTAAAACCACTACACAATAGCGCTATAGCGGCACAATAGCGCTAATTAAGTTAACAACAACATCAAAATACAATTTTAGCGCTATTGTGTTAACTCAACTTGGACCCAGCAAAAAACATATCAAAAATGCATAAAATTCAAAAATTCAAATTCACATACCGTTGGTCCGTAGTCATATGGCCGCTGGAATCGACGGACTCGCTCTAATCGGTGCTTTGCTATGGGAACCGGCATCCTAATTGTTGCTTGCTCCTCCAAAACAATCACTCTTAGAGCTCAAATTTAACTATGGACGGGATTGTAAATGAGCTTGTTTTCACCCCTTTCTCCCCATATAAACCCTTCGTCGTAACCCTAATTTTCCCCCGCTCACTGTCGTGGTTCCCGTGAACTTCTCGAGCCTCCCATTTCTCCATTTAAACTTCGATTTCTTCTATTTTTCACCAGTATTGTTAACTTCTTCTCTTCTACCACCCTGTCAATTTTCATTCTTTTTCAAGAGATCGCCCGATTTTTTGAAATTTTTCAGCCCATCTCTCGAGGGGGTATACCACCCACTAAATTAAAATTTTGTGGGGCATTTCTTCACACCTATGTTTCTTTCTTTGAAATGATGCGATAAACCGCACCGTCTCAAAGAGGGGCAAATGTAGTCACATAAATCTGTCTATTTTAATTAAATGAATATTTCATATTTATTTGATTAAAAATCCACTAGCCATCAATTAATTAAATTAATATTTAATTAATTTACCGTCAAACATTCTCCTATTAATTAAATAAATTATTCAATTTATTTTAATTAATTCATTCAACCAAATTCACACTCAATTAAATGAATAAATTCAATTTATTCAATTTAATCCTCTTTCCTCTTTTAAATAAATTAAATAAAACATTTATTTAAATCATTTACTCCCCCCCACTTGCATTTTCCTACATCTCCCACTTGCCCTTCCTAAATTCTTCTAGAACCTATCTAATCCTAATCAATTAGCCTAATCCATCCCCTAATTATTGTCACATTCCTAAGCAACTTGGAGTCACTTCTCAAAGACTTCAAAGTCTTTGAAAAACATTAAATGTTTGGTGTGTTCAACAATTTAACCTCTAAAGTCTTCCAAACCACTTATGGCTCTTACATGACCATTTATGGTTAACCCCTAACTCAACCCTCATGTGACTCTTGTGTCTCATCAAGCATTTATTGCTTTGACCATGGTTAACCCTTTAACCCTTGCACAAGAGTTTATCCATTGGATAAAGGCTTTATTCTTTGAATAAAGAATTTATTCACTCAACCCAACCTTGACCTTGACTCCCAAGTTAACCTTTAGGTCATATCAAGCATTTAATGTTTATTCCCTCTCCTCTCAACCTATCTCATATTGACACTTGTCATCTTGGGATTGGGTTGAAAGTCCTCACATGGATTTGATATCATTCAATCCTGACCCTTGTTGAGATTACTCAATCTCAACCATCCATTGCTCCATTTTTCCTATAAATAGAGCCCATTTCTTCATAATCCAGATCCTGAAAACTTGTATGCATTTAATCTATAAGCATTTTTAGAGAGTATTTAGCATCATATTCACTCTTTTGGTTTAAAATCAATTAGTTAATTAGATAAATCTCTTAATTCAGCTTTTATTCACACTTGCATAGCACAAGTCATAATCATCTACAATCTTGAACCTTCATAAGCATCCATAGTGCAAAAAGTTGTTGAGAGCTTCACTAATTTGGAACTTGGAGAGGAGAGGAACAAGGGAGAAGGAGCTAAGAGCATGGTAGAAGGAATTTGGAGATGCCTTATTGTATTTGCTTCCATAGTTAAATATCTATCATGTTTTTAGTGTCTCTTTTGATATGCCTGCTTAGATTAGTTTTTGGTTGATTAACACTAATGGTTTCTTGTGTTTTTGTGTGTTATATGACCACGGGCTTTTGTCTAATCTTTACCCCATTTCACAGAGCATCACTACCAAATCACCACCTATGGAAATGGAAAGAAAGTTGAATTTAAAACTGATTTAGTTGAGGTAAAAGAACTTGAGAATGATATCTTTGTAGCAGTTGGACAAGACAATCACAACTTGCATCTTTTTTCATTCTCCCACTTTGTGTCACAATCTCTTTCTATGGCCTTGCTCACTCATTCAAATTCAGAAAGTAAGCTATGGCATATGTGGTTTGGTCACCTCAACTACTGCTATCTTCAGTAGCTTAGCTCTAAGGGCATGCTCACAAGTCTACCTCAAATTAGTTTTTCAAAGGGTGTATGTCCATTTTGTTCCATGAGAAAGCATCCCGAAGAGAAGTTTGATAAGGGGAAATATTGGAGAGCTTTGGAAGTTATTCAATTGGTTCACAACTATGTAGCAAGGCCATTTCCAATGCCTTCATTTAGTAAGGCCCAATATATCCTCACCTTCATTGATGACTACTCCCACTTCACTTAGGTCTACTTTTTTGTTCAGAAGAGTGAAATGTTTGACAGATTTCTAGCCTTCAAGGCTCATGTTGAGAAGCAATTTGAGAAACTAGTCAAGATCCATTGAATGAACAATGGAAGAGAATATGTGAATAATAGACATGAGGAATTTTGTACTCTTGAGGGGATTGATCTTCAGCACTTAGTTACCTACACTCTATAATAGAATGGTGTTATAGAAAGGAAGAATATAACCCTTAAGGAGATGGCTAGTTGCATGATTCATGCTTGTTCTCTTGGACTGGATCTTTTTGGGAAAAAGCTATTAGTTGTGCCACACACATCCAAAATCAAGTTCTCCACAAGGCTTTGAAGGGTATCACTCCTTTTGAGGCTTGGTGTGGTAGAAAAATGGTTGTGTGACATTTCAGAGTCTTTGGGTGTCCAACATGGGCTCGTATTCCTCCACAGAAACGCAAGGCATTGGAACCTCAGAGTAGGCCTTGCATATTTGTTGGATATCCTGAGGGTGTTAAGGCATATCAAATTATGGATCTAGAGACACATGAGGTATTCATTGAGAGGAATGATTTCTTTGAGGAAATCTCTCCTAGCTTAGCCTCTCATCGTCCTCCTCCTTCCTCCATTGTGGATAGTGATGATAGTGACTCACATGGTGATTATCCCTCAAGTCTGACTCATAGGGTCACACCTCTGCAGGGTCCACTTGCAATTGAGGAATATCGTCCTTCCTCTCCTCCTAGACCTTGTTGGGCTCAATAGACTCTTAACTTAGCGGGCTCTCTTGTTGGGGATCCTTCAGACACTCCAAGAACTCGGTCACAACATTAAGATTTTCCACATTCTTACATTGCTATAGCTTCTAATCCATAGACCTTTCAAGAAGAGTCAAGAGTTCTCAAGTGGGACTTAGGCATGGAGGAAGAGTATAGTTCCTTAATGAGGAACAAAACTTGGGAGTTAGTCCCTCCCTAAGAGGAAAAAGATGGTTCGATGTAGGTGGATCTATCGGAAGCAAATGGTAGTGTGGATAATTACAAGGCATGGCTTGTTGCCAAAGGTTCTCACAAGTTCCTGATGTTGACTATACTAAGATCTTTCCACCCATAGCTAAGATGAACTCCATTTTCTTGACACTTATTATTGCCACAGCTCATGGCTGGGTTGTACATCAGATGGATGTGAAGAGTGCCTTTCTTCATGGGGATCTCAAAGAGGAGATTTACATGGAGTAGTTGTAGGGATTCATAAAGGATTCTTCATTGGTTTGTTGATTGAGAAGTCTATCTATGGCCTCAAGTAGGCCCCTAGGGCTTGGTATGCCAAGATGGACAACTTTCTTCTCTCCATAAAATTCACCAGGTGTCATTTCGATTCAAATGTCTATATTTTATGATAGGATGACTCTCACTTGATACTTGTGCTCTATGTTGATGATTTGATCATTACGGGGAGAGCCTCATCCATCATTGGCGGTGTCAAATCTACTTTGTATGAGAGATTTTTTATGTCTAACTTGGGCCTTTTGCACTACTTTCTTGAGATAGAGATATCATAGTCACCTTTCAACATTACTCTTGCACAGCCTAAGTATTATCTTGATCTTCTATAACAGTTCCACAAGATTGGTTGTAAGCTTACCCCGACTCCCTTTCTTTCAGGAGTCAAGCTTGAGGCTAACTATTCCACTCCACTTGTTGATGCCACATTGTATCGTCAGCTTATTGGGAGTCTCATCTACTTGACTCACACATGCCCTGATATTTCATTTGCGGTTGGCATGGTTTCATGCTTTATGCAGGAACCTTATGAGCTTCATTGGAAAGCTGCGAAACACATCTTGCACTACATACAAGGAACACATCACTATGGGATTCACTATGCAACAGACACAAGACTTACCTTGGTTGGTTACACAGACTCAAATTGGGTTGGTGATCGAATGATCGTAAGTCCACTTCAGGTTACATATTTCATCTTGGTTCGGGACCCATTTGTTGGTAGAGAAAGAAGAAGCATGCTATTGCTCTCTATTCTACTAAGGCTGAGTATCGAGGGGTTGTTAATGTAGGTACTCAGGCTATTTGGCTTCAGAATTTTATCAAATATTTTGAATTCACCACTCCATGACCTATAGTCCTTCATTGCAACAATCAAAGTAACAATCAGACCTTGAAGAACTTGGTTCACCATTAGTGGACCAACCACATCGAAATCCACATGAACTACATCAGGGAGTTCATTCAGGAGCGGGTCATTGATTTGCATTATTGTCCTACAGCAAAGAAAGTTGTAGACATCTTCACCAAACCCTTCACTGAGAGTAACGTTCATCAGTTGTGAGCTATCTTGTGGGTGCAAGATATTTCATCAGGGGGGTCAGTTGACTTCTCCTTCCTCTCTTATGGGGGGGAAATTTTCCTCTCTTGAGGTTTTGTCCTTATTCTTTGAGATTTCTTTTGTATTTCCATCTCTCTTTTGGCAGGGATTCTTTTCCCCCCTGGGTTTTCTCCCTTTCTCTATTTTTGAGAGATTGCATTTCATTTTTTTCAATTGCATATGTGCATGGGTACCTATCATGGCCTAGTAGTCGGGACCCATCTTGCATTGTTAGCTTGAATCTAAATTTCCCTAAGTTGCACTTAAGTGGGGGTGTTGGTGTAAATTATGCCTTATAATTACACTTTACTTAAGTTTAATTAGGTTAATGCATTCATACTAGTTTGTATATGAGACACTTAGGGAAGTGTGCATATAGGAAACATGGTTGTAGGAGAAATTCCACCTTTTGTGGTCATATCTTGTTGTCACGTTCCATCTTCGGTGGCTGGTCCACCTTTAGTGGAATATTTTATTATTTCTCCTACCTACCCTAGCCTACCCTTGTATCTCATTGGGCCACATGACATGATCGTGTGCTCTCATTTTCATGCAGCTTTGTCTTTATAAGCAAGCGCATCTTCATTGTTTTTTTTATCTAGTTGGTCATTTTTTGCATCTTGATGAGAATACAGTTTGTTCTTACCAATATTTGTCTATCTTGTGTTGTGCTATTCATTGGGCTCTAGATCTTGGTAATTATTGGCAAATTCTTACAAATACTCATAATTTATAAAATTTAATTAAAAAATATATGTCAAATTGAAATTTAAACTCTAACATAGGTTACCAAATTATTCTATTTTGAAAATATAATGACTTTATTTGCAAATGTCTTCCCTCCACATGTTCCATAATCTATTACCATTGGAAAGAAAAATTATTGAATAGGGATATTAGTAGCCATGTGTTATCATTAGGTGTGTGATTGCATAAAAGCATAATAAACAAATTGAAGACACTTCTTGTAGGCCTAATTTTGTGGTTGTGGCACTAGAAATCGCATGCCCCTACAATTTCACATTACACGACACCTCCCCTTTATATTGAGAAAGATTAATAATCTAATTATAATATGTCAACATCAGATTATGTATTTATTATTAGAATTATCTTGAACATGGGTCTTTGGGTTACATTTTCTTGAACAAAAGCACTACATGTGAACTTCTATGTGATGTAATAGAATCCCTCCATGTTACTTTCTTGTTCAGAAATTCCACTCTTGGGTGCTCTTGATGTCCACTAAAACTCCTTTTGATATCCACTCATTGTGTATATCATTGGTGTATAGATGGCACTAAAATTCTTGATGAAATTCCTATAGAAACTTGCCAATCCATGAAAATATATCACCTCTTTGATGCTTGTTATCATCGACCACTTCACAATTGCCTTTACTTTGTCTAAGTGCATCTTCAATCCTTCCACAAAAATGAAAAATCCCAAGTATACAAACTCTTTATTCATGTAGCTATACTTCTTGATGTTTATCAACAACTTATCTTCTCTGAAATTCTAAATTACTTCTTGGATATGTCACAAATGCTCCTCTTTTGCTCTACTTAAAATCAAAATATCATCCAAGTAAATAATAATAAACTTACCCAATAATTCTCTTAAGACCTCATTTATCAAACATGAATGAATGTACTTGGTCCATTGGCTAATCCAAAGGCATGACTAACCACTCATATAGCCCCTCATTTGTCTTGAATGTAATCTTCCACTCATATCCCTCTGTGATTCTAATATGATGATATCTACTCTCCAGGTCAATCTTTGTGAAGTACATTATGTCACTCAAACAATCCATAATGTCATCAATCCTTGGAAATGGAAATCTATACTCGATAGTAGTCTTGTTGATGGCTCTTGAGTTTCTGCACATCCTCCATTATCCATCTTTCTTTGATGCTAACATTGTTGATACTACACATGAGATTAAACTTTCTCAAATCAACTATTTTCTCAATAGCTCCCGTACTTTTTTTAAAGCTCCACAATCTCTATAGGTGTCATCTTATGTGTTTCTTTATTCAAAAAACTAGCTCTAGGTATTAGGTCTATATGATGATTAATACTTTGGAAGTGGTAGTCCTTCTGACACATTTTCTTATATACTATCTTGGTATTCTATTAGCAATTTAGATACTTACTTCTACAATGGTTATAATTCCTTCAATTTTGTTTTTGCACTTCCTTAGAATCAAGGCAAAACACATAAACTCATGTCTCGATCCATCCATAAATTTTCTTCCATCCACCAAATAGATTTTGGTGTTATTGCATACTCCACTCTTGCACTCCTCCTCCAAAGGTATCAAAATATGCTTCTTCCCATTCAAGATCACAATGTAGGTGTTCTTTCCTCCATCGTGAATTGATTTCATATTATACTTCCAAGGTCTCCCAAACAACATATGATATGCATACATTCGAATAATATCACATAATACTTCATCATTATATGATCCTATGTGAAATTTCACTAAACATTGTTCACTTACAAGTATATTGTGATAGCCTTAAATCCATGCAATCCTATATAGGTTCGGATGTTCTGTCCTCTTTAAATTCAACTTCCTCACCATCTTCTCAAAAACCATTTTTTTTGTATTATCACCATCATTGATAACCTTACAACAATTACTTCATGATTTGCATATCGTTTTAAATAGAATTTTCCTTTATGTTTGCTCCTTAGTTGTCTCAATCTACAAAAAAATATCTATTCATAACCAATGATTTACCCTTCTAAGTTTTCCTATATATATTGGTGATCCAAATGGTTCTTACTCTGCATATGTTCACTCTTATGTTGTCCTCCCTCTTTCGCTAGCACTCCCTTAGTGTATGGGGAAGGGTTGAATGCACTCAAGAATGCTTTTCATAGATTTAATCTAATTACCATATAGCTTAGCTCTTGACATAATACATTTTCAACCTTGGCCTTGACCATTTCTCCAAGGTTTAAGGAGAAGGTCATCATGATAACGACCATCTAGCTAGAACCTCTATTGTTTCTTCTATTTGATAAAGTTGGTTCAATTAAAGTGTTTAAATGTGTGATGATTATTGTTAGTTCCTTAATAGGACGATTTTAGATCTTAATAGTTATTTTTGTAATGATAACTCTAAATTTTAGATATACTTGTCAATTATCTTATTTTTAAATTAATGATTTAATTTTAAAATGATTTACCACTCAATTAAAAAAAATATATCTTTTTATTTAATTTCAACAAATATTTTTTTTATAGCCATTAATATTGATAAATTATACATACAAAATACATATCTAAAAATATTAATGAAACACTCATAAATATTAAAACATAATACCTTTAACTAAAACCTTTATTAAAATTGGCAATTCATAAAAATAATATATAAATTTAATATATTGTAATGTTTATTGCTCATAACTTTTCAAATTTAATTAAAAAATTATATTTTAAATTGAAACTTTAACTTAAAATATCACATTTTTCTATTTTTTAAATATAATGACTTGATTTGGAAATGGCTTCTTACCACATATTCCAAGAGGAGAAAAAAAATTAGAAAAAAATTGAATGGGGAGATCAAAAGCCATGTGTCATCACCAAGCCAAATACAAATAAAGTGAATAATTGAATATACTTTTTGCAGGCCTAATTTTGTGGCTACATTTACATTACTTGTCACTTTGTAAATAACTCAAACTATTTATGTTTGACCAAGTAGAAGTTTACTCATTATAGATATGACTAAACAAAGCCTAAAGAGGCACTATTATAAACGACAAATCCCATTCATAAACTTCCATACAATAATTTGGGTGATTCATATAAAAGGATGTGATCTTACAAAATCTATTATTTAATGCATGTCCACACAATAATTTGGGTGATTCATATAAAAGGATGTGATCTTACAAAATCTATTATTTAATGCATGTCCACACAATAATTTGTTTGATTTTTAGTCTACAGATGTACCAATCTCCCTAGCTTATAAAGATTTACAAAATAATTATTGTTTACTCACCAACCATCACTCTCATTCAAGTCTTGGAAGTCCATTTACTCTAAGTGATGATGTGTTTCTTTTGGAATGTGGAAATTTTTTAAAATTGTCTTGGAATTGATTTTGCACTTAAATATTAATAAAAATGGGTTGCTTCAACAAGACAAATATAGTATAGAGCATAAACTCTAATTATAATAGTCAAGGTTGATACCTAACAGTTGGTAAGCCCTTACAATATATAGACTCTTCTAAAGACAACTATTCTTTCATGGTGTAAAATAAATATTATTATTCTAATAATTAATGGGATGACCTACAAAACATTTGTATTTTAATAGTTTATGTATGATTATAATAATATTTGTTTGTGTATAATACAATTCATGTTCTTTTGACATGTTTTGTCTATGTGAAGAAGCTAAAAAATAAAAATATTGGAAATCAAAATAAATATGATCCTATGCTCTATCAACTAACCATGAACATGTGATTTTCACTATGGGTTGTGCTTGATGGTACTTATATTATGGAGAATTAGGGATTCACTAGTCTAAACATGCCAATTAGTCCCATAAATTACGTTGAGGAACAATCAATTTAGGCCTCAACTTCAAACCTATTGGTGAGAGCTAGGCACTATGGTGTTTGATTGTTCTCCTTAGTTGAAATGAATGAGATGAATTGATTGGAAAAGTTGAATGTGAAAAACTAGTCTAAAAGGTACAAAACTGACAATGAACGACATTGAAATATAAGTGGAAACTGAGTGGACACTAATGGTAGGTGTCCTTGTCCAACTAGTGAATTTATAAGTATTGAAACTAGATTTGAAACCCTAAGACCTTATGCCTACTTCCTACCAAGTTTGAGCCTGAACTAGGAAGACAAGGATGCTAGGCATCCTAGTCCAAATGGATAGAGACACTACGCACCCTTTTCCTAGTAGACAAATATGGTAGGCACCCTTGTCCTAGTGGACAAAGACAATAGGCACCCTTGTCCTAGTGGACTGAGACACTAGGCGCCCTTATCTAGATTATTCCATATGAAATTTGGAGAGGCTCCCTATCTTTGGGTCCTGAGCAATTTTTTCGTCTTCTATCTCCATCGAAAACCCATAGCTAAACCTGGATCCACACACAAGAGGAGATAAATAGTGTTTGAATTTGTATAGGGGTTTGTCTTAGTCAAAGGTTGGGACTCAACCCTACAACAATGATGAATAGAAAATAGAAGTCTAAATTGAAATGTTTGAATGGAAATGCTTAATTGAAATGATTATACAGTCAATTGATGATGCAATGTTATTAGGATAAGTCTCTCATGTGTTGATGCAATAATATGATAAATCATCATAAAATTCATCATGAAAACATAATTGAAAACATAATTGAAGATTTCTTGATGTAGCTTGTTTTTTTTTTATTAATGAAAAAGCAGGTTTTGAAGGGGCCCCCCGAAACCCTTTACAAGCAAGACTTAAACAGCAAAGCCATGAGAAATAGGAGTGATTGATGTAGCTTGTTGTTCCTTGAACTTGGGTCTGCTTTTTTATCATAATAATTTCTTTTGGAAGGGAATAATGAGATGTAATAATGAGATGATGAAATGAAATAGGAGTGATGTCTTATATAGGGATTTCAAAGTAAATTATGTTTTGAATGACTTAGAATAATCATATTTTCACATTGGAGATTTTTTTGTAAATGGAAAGATCGACATATTATTCTCCCAAGATTTTAGCCAAAAAGCATCAAACAGTGTTCGTGGATTGCCAATGTCCTGACAAAATAGCCTTGAATTTTTAGGATCGTGAGATAATAGTTTCTTGATTCCAGAAATATAATTTATATGAAAATTTATAATATTTAAGTGTGGGAAAAGGTGAATTGAACTTTGAAATGACATAGGACCTATGAAATGAAATAAGATAAAGGGCACACTTAAAATAAGGCCCAAATAATAAAGTGTTGATGTATTAAAGTGAAATAGGACTCATGATATTGAAATAAATATTAATTTGAAAGAATAAAGGTCCTATAAATGCAAAGAAGAATGAGACACATTAAAATGAGTTCTAGGAGAGTGTGAAATTGGACTTCATAATTAAAGGAGTACAATTTATGACACTTAGTCAAATCACATTCCATTCCATAACCATATTGATTCCTTGTACAACCATGAATTTTTTTCTTATTTTGCTAAGTTGTCATTGTATCTATGATTCTAATGGTGATTGTAGTTGCTTCTTTGGCTCCTTATATGTCTATAGTGGTTTTTCTATTGATTACATGTCATAAATTGCCTCCATAATGGTTTCCTCTAAGAGTTTTTCATCTCAAAATGACATGGATGCCTATACAAAGAACTCATTTCTACTAACCTTGGAACCTTACTTGATGTGTACCTCTCTATCACCATTATTTATAGTCATTATTGAAGAGAATTTTTTTTATTTTTCCTTGTCCTTTTTCTCAAGTTTATCTATTCATTCTTTAATAGAGTCGTGAATTTTCTCCTATCATCATTGCCTAACTATTCATGATGTGTAATAGATCTTACAATTTGATTTTCTTCTTTATGTACTAAAGATCCATAAACTTCTCTTGCATTGTTCCCAAATATTCTCGTCAAGAATATCCAACAACAATATCCAACCCATCCATCTAAAGCATAAAATATGAAATAAAAGAACATTTATCCATGTAGAGCTTTAAATATTTAAAAAATTGAACATTTGTACCCTCTATTTCACTTTGTTTATTTTTTATTGCTTATACCTATATTCTCCTTGCTAAACCTATGATGATAAACTTTTACCCATTGTTAGGTTATTTAGAAATAATAACCTTATTATTATGTATGAATTAATAAAATTAGAAAAAAATATAGAAATATAAAATTTATTAAAAATGATCAAATCCTTTACAATAGTCAATTTCATAAGGAAAACCTCCCAATGCCACAAACTTCTTATAAAGCATAAAGTCTAATTATAATATTTTGATGAAGACATGTGTCAGAATATATTAATAAAAAAATATAATATACATATCCACAAGAAAAGGGTAGAGGGACACAAGGTCACCCCTCAATGTCACACGAGGAGTCTTTTTAAAGGGAACTACTATTATCTTATGTATGAGAAATAAATAATTGTATTCTAATAACTAATAGGATGGATTACAAAGTATATACACCCTAATAAATTTTATTTGTTATCCTATAGTAAAAAAATAAAGAAATAAGGTGTACTATAGTATAGTAATTTAAATAAAGTATTAGGGTGCATATGCTTTGCAACTCATCCTAGTAGTTATTAGAATAATAATAGTTGTCTCTAATAAAATTCTACTAGGATGACTTACAAAGCATATGTGCCCTGATATTTTATTTATTATACTATAGTTATTGTAGACACCTAAATATGTCCACTTAACTAAATGAATACTTAGCATTTATTTGATTATTTAACCATCGACCAATAATTAATTAAATTAATATTTAATTAAATCACCCTAACCCTCTTCTCCTATTAATTAAATAAATTATTGAATTTATTTGATTTAATTCATATAGCCAAATTCTAGCTTTAAATTAAATAAATCATATTTATTTGATTAAATCCCCTTTTCACATTTAATTAAATACCTTCTTCACATTTAAATAAATCAATATTTATGTAAATGTCTATCTAAATGCAAGTTGCAACCAATAATTGAAATAAATCAATTTTATTTTAATTAAATGCTAAAAATCTTTCCAGTTGCAATCTCCTACAAAATCCACTTGCATGCCTAAACCCCTTCTAGATTCTTCTAATAACTTCCTATTTGCCTAATTACCCCTTAATAATTTGCACATTCCTTAAGAAAAGGGTCACTTCTCAAAATCCTCCAAAGTCTTCATAAACCATTAAAGGCTTTATGTCTTCAACAAGTTAACCTCTAAAGTCTTCAATAACCATTAATGGTTAACTCAAACTCAACCCTTGGTTAGAGATTTTCTCTCTAACTTAACCATCATTTTAACTCATGGGTCTCTTCAAGCATTCATTGCTTTGACAATGGTTATCCTTTAACTCTTGCACATTCTTTTATCCTTTGGATAAAAGAATTATCCATTAACTCAACCCTAACCAAATCCCCTAGGGTAACCATCATGTCCCCTCAAACATTTAATGCCTCTTCTCTCTCCTCTCAAGCCTTCTTATGTTGACACTTGTCAACATAGGATTGGTTTGAAAGTGTCACATGGATTGAGGATCATTCAATCCTAACCCTTCCTCAATAAACTCAATCTCAACCCTTCATTTGCCCATTTTCTCTATAAATAGGGCTCATTCCTTCATTATTGAGGATACACACACACATAGGAGTTATCCATGCATTATATCATTGTTACTTAGAATTTGAGTGTTTTGTAGGAAGCCCTTTATATTATGCTTTATTTCTTCCACTAGTTGGAATTGCTATTTAGCCTCTAATACTTCATTTGCATCCTCATTCAACACTTGACACAATCAGCCATCTCTCATCCTCCATTTGACATCCCTTTTGTGCCAAGTGCTCAAACTGAGGGCATACATCAAATAGCAGTAGGATCTTGGAGAGGACGAGGACAAGGAAGAGCCATGGCATAGGGATCATCATGAGGAAGTTAATTTTGTTTTGTTTATTCCCTAATTAGCTTCTTGTTTAGTAATCTTTCTTGATATGTTTTCAAAGGGTTTGAGTTCATTATGTTTGTGGTTGAGCATGTTATTTAGATGAACTCATATTGGTTTTCCACTAATCCCCATTTTCATTGCATCAGTTATAAATAAAGTATTAGGGTACATATGCTTCACAATTCATCCTACTAGTTTTCTCTAGCAAAACTCTATATATTGTAAGGGATTACTAAATGTAAAGCATCAATGTTGAAAATTTTAGTTAGTTTTTTTTCTCTATAGGAGATTTGTCCCTCGAAGTGTCATTCCTTAATGTAGCTATTGTATGGTATTGTCCAAGACTCCAGTCTGAAGGGTTTGATTATTTCTAAATATATTGTGTATTTTTGTTATTTTATGTAAGATTTTTAGCAATTAGTATAAAAAATCTTTGCAAGAAAACATGAGAAAAATTTATTGTTGATTTTTTAATTTAAGTAAAGATAAATTTCTTGTAGAGATTTGCATGTCATATATAGGTCTTCAAAAATAAAGTGATTTTAAATTTATTGGAAGGACAACTTTGGGAGATCTTCCAAAAGTTATAACATTAAAGATTTGGATTAATATTAAGGGAGATATGACAACATGAAATTGACTGTGTGATTCAAACTTTTCAAAAAAAAATTAGCATGACTTTTGGAAAACATTAATATCTTACAATCTAGATAAAAAATAATAATTAGTGAGATTTGAATAAAAATTATCTTACAATATAGATAAAAAAATCAATTCTATTTTCTACAAAAGGATAGAAATAATTAAATCCATCTTTCTATATAGTTTTATTTTTAGATTTGAAGTAGAAAATGAAATCTATTGAAAAATATATTTTTAGATTTCATGGTGATCCTCAAAGATGATCTAGATAAAGTTATGGGATTGATGAAGAAATATAAGGAAGGGTCAAATACACTTAAAAATACTTGTCGTAAATTTAAATTTTATTATCATATAGCTTAGCACATGACATAATATATTTTTAGAAGAGACCTTATTGATGTGGATGAACTATTAGTATAGGTTTGGAAAAATGGGTCAATCATCTAGCTAGAACCTTTTTTGTTATTTTTATTTGAAAAAGATAGTTCAAGTAAATTTTAAATGTGTGATGATTATTTCTAGTTCCCTAATATGGTGATTTTAGACCTTGATAGTTATCTCTGTAATGTTAACAATTAACTTTAAGAGTACTCATCAATTATCTTATTGTTTAAATTAGTGTCACAATTTAAGAGTGATATTTCATCCATTTCAAAAGTTCCCTATCATTTCATTCAATTTCAAAAGAATGATTCTTTTATAATCATTGATATTGATGAATTATGCATTACAAAATACACATCTACAAATATTGATGAAATATTCATAAATATTGGTTCACAAAATGCCTTTAAATAAAAACTTTATTAATGTGAATATTTCATATAAAAAAATAATTTATATAAATTTAATGTTTTGATTAAGGTAAATATTTTGATTGGCACTAGGAATCAAACATGAGTGAAACCCAAAACCTTAATACAACAAAAGAAACCAAGAGCGAGGAACAACCAACAGAGGAAGAAGTCTAAAAAATACCCCAAGAACTGAATTGAGCTACAGAGACAACAAAATAAGGATGTCAAACAAACATTCAAGGAGGTCTAAATCCAAACCTCACCAAAGGGCTTTGAAGAGGAGCATGACCAAGATTGAAAGTATTGTCAATTTTCAAAGGAGAAAACTTAGTCAAAGGACCCACATAAATAGATCCAATATTTCTTTTAACTTTGCAAGGTCCTCTACCCTCATCAATGTGGTCCTTCTCAATCATTTCCAACAATTTCAAAGAATTGAAAGTTGAGGACACATCACAACTGGTAACATGTCCCTAGAATAAGGCCCAAGGGAATCTAAAACCAAACCTTTATACCTCAAACTAGAGTGCCATTTTTCATGATGAAGGATCAACAAAGAGGAATTATAATGAATTTCCTACTCCTAGAAACCTTGGAGAACAATTTGATATTATTAGAAAAAACCTTATTAGTTTTGACACAAATATTAAATCTAGAATTACAAAAACTTTTTGAATATTTTATAACATTGTTAAAGAAAACCCATCAACCAATAGCATTAGCTATACCTTGGAAGATGGTGTCCCCAATTTTAGATTGCTTAAAATTGTGGGATAACCCCTGCAAAATTTATCTATTTCATAGTTCATGTCCTCTGGGAATGTATTTCAAGGTAATTTTCAAATGCCCTTGCATGTAGTCTAAACCCTCGAGTTCTCCTCTCAACTAGTCTCCCTTCATTTTTCTTCATTTTGTCAAAGTTTTCTAATTTTCAGTTACAAAATTACATAAGTGTATAGCTCTTATATGTAATTTGTATCTCAAGACCCCCATTACATGTCCTATATGTAATTCGGGTCTCAAGACCCCCATTGCATGTCCTATGATGATGCATGAGAAGAATGTAAGAGAGACATAGAAGAAAATCGAGATACAGAGACATAAGTGTGACATAGTGATTAGATGTGATTGAAGTGGATAGTTGAAGAGTGAATGAAGCACGTGAGAAGCCTATCTACTAAGCTTAATGTATCATCCTAAAATTACACCCCTTGCAATTTTGACCGCATTTGGGGCCCTCACCTTAATGTTTTCATCTTCATGCTTTATCAGAACCTATTTATGCCTCCCTCATACAATTAACATCATATTTTCACACTTTACCTTGTTGGGACCCCTTGTCCTTGCCCTAAATTGTGGTAGGACCAGGACGCGATGCCCTGGTCCTCACTAAGACAATTGGGCCCTAATTTGAACCCTTGGCCCTATCTCAAATTTGAGCAAGAATTTTTTCCCCATGTCGGCCTATGTCAGAAAATTAATATGTTTGACGAGAGACAAGTATATAAGGAGGTTTTTCCCTCTCATTTGATCATAAGGAAATAAGGTGGAGAAGGCAAGAAGACTAAATTCAAGAATTCAAGCATTCAAGCATTCATCATCAAGCATTCCTTAAGGTTGCATATTATATCCATTAGAGCATTATTACATCATTCATTTGCAAGCGTGTGTGTGTGTTAGGGTTTTGTCATGTTCATGCCATTTCATACAACATATGTGATTATATCTAAGAAGAAAAGCATCATCATCATCTATTGCAGATCTAAAGGTATACCTTTCCATCATTTATTTCAAGTATTTGCAATAATTCATTCAAGGTTGATTCCAAACCGGGGTTTGACTTAGGCAAACCCCTATTCCCAACCCCTTTCTTCTTCTTTCTATGTGTAGGAAGCAGGTGCACAGTTGTACTTCTGGAATTAAGCTTTATTTGTAGAGACAGAAAAAGCCTTTTCGACACGTGGGAAGTTTGAAGGATCGATAGGAGGGTGACCTAGTCCAGACACACGATCCCTGCAACTTTTGGTAAATTTTACAGAGAAGCTCTGAATCATCTCAAAATTCTATGATCCAGGTGCACCATGAAATCCTGAACTTATTGCTCATTGCTTTTGCATATTGTGTCTCCAATTCTAGCATTCTACTTATTTTAATAATTCAATTTACAAAAGAGGAAAACCCAAATCAACCCAATCTACTCAGTATTCAATCCTTATCTCATTTAGGATTAGATCTAGTGGATTCATCTCCTCTTTTGAATGTAAAGTCCTCCAAGTGAAAATTTCCTTAGTAATTTCTCCCTTCCATGTGGTGAATTTGCTAATCTCAAATTTTCCACTTTACACTTAATTGGAATTGTAATTCATACATATGTAAGATGCAACTTTAGCTGTTCATTTTTGTTTGTTCTTGTTTGGGTAGTAATCCCTCTTGGCATTGAGCCTTGGCCAATGAGCCTTGCAATGAGAACTTGTAACATTCAACAACTAATTATATTATATTCAGAGTTAACCCTCTTCGTGGTTTTTCCCTAACAAGTTTCCATGCAAAAATCCAGTGTTCTCTTGTGTATGTGGATATGGATGATATATTTATTTTGTTGCTCATTTAATCACTCATTCTTATCTAATTGAAGTATATTTGCAAAGTAACAATAATATTGTTTTTAAGATTCAGGGAATACTGATTCACCCCACCCTCTCAGTATTCCAGTTGTTCAACACTCTGAGTCCCCCATATCATGGTGAGCCTTTGCCTCCCTCATTCTAATGAGGTTATTAATTATTTTCATACCAATCTAAGCAACCAAAACCTGAATTTACTTGTTGTCAGATAACCCCATATGAAAAAGGGTGGCAATGGAGGAAGATATTGCTCCACGTCCAACCAGTTGCCACCCGGGGCATGACTGCCAACTCCATGTCCTGCAATGATTATAATGGAAGCGAGACCCAAACATCATTCTTCCTGGACACATTGGTTCATAATCCACTGTGTATCCTCCACAAATTCCAACTCGAGACACAAAGAAATAAATAAGGATGCAATATCAATGTTTGTGCTTTAACGATACTCCACCATCAAGAACTCCTCTCCAAGCACCACCATCACCCAATGAAAGAACTCTGGCTCTTTAAATTTGAAGACATTCCTTAGGTGCTTCTCAATTATTTTACCCCAGAAGGTGACCATAGGTTTGAGATCCTGCAGTGAGAAATTGGTCTGCGTCATGAATAACACCCCGTCGACTACCTTGAAATAAGCCATACAATAACCATCACTTCACACCCACCCCAATAACATCATTTAATTTTATTTAAATGCAAAGCATCATTGTCGTTCTCCCATACCATTCTCCCTAGTTGCCACCTATGATGTGATATATTCTCATAGATCCTCCCAAATGTATTCATCATTATGTTGTACTAACTCCACTACCAACTTGGAGTACTTCTCCACCATCTCATTTCCCTCTCTTCTGACATGGGATATTTTTAAAATTTTAAACATTAGCAGCCAGCATTTTATGATTTTCACTATCTTGTCATTTTCAGTTCTTGACTTCACCTTTGATCAAGGTATTAACGATAATTTGTGAATCTCCTTCTAAGTGTAGCATTTGGATAGATAATTTTTTTGTCAATTTCATCGCTAAGAGAGAAGCTTTGACCTTTGGTAGATTGTTTGAACTCAGCTTGAGATTTGGCATACTGCATGCCCACACACCTCCCTTCCAATCTTTGGCCACACATCCCACACCCAACTATCATTGGTTACCTTTGGAGGCTCCATCAAAGTTAATTTTGATCCACCTCACTTTGGGGTCAATCCATTCCACTTCCACATCCTTGTCTTGAATTGGATTAGCCCAATTAGGCCCATTAGTAGGCGATGGATAATGTATTGCTACTAAAATATGAATCAAAGTTGTGAATCATGATTTAGAGGCTTAAATTATAGTCTATAGATTGAGAGATAAGTAAAAGAGACCAATTATATATCAAGTTAATTTTATATTAATTCAATTGTAGTTATCCTTATATTGGTGGTTTTTTTTAAATTGTTTCTCATGTAAATACTTGTCTTTAATGTATATTTATTTACATATTATTTCATAATTATTAGTAAAGGTTGATACAAAGAACATAACTATAATTTGATTCACATAGTTTGAAGGGTTATAAATCCTAGTTTTATGGTTGTCTTGAGAGAGAGAGAGAGAGAGAGAGAGAGAGAGAGAGAGAGAGAGAGAGAGAGAGTAGATGTAATAAGGTATAGAATTTTTAGTTAATAATCTAGTAGATATGTTGGAATTGCGGTTGATATGATCCATGCGTAGGTATTTATAAGTTTGATTACTCCATTCAAAATCATGATGAATTCATCTAGTTAGTTGTTCCAGTAAAAAACATAATATAAAACGAGCCATGGAATTAAGAAAGAAATTAATCTCAAATTCTCATGGAATCACAAAAAGGAGAAATTGTAGTGATAGGTTGTTGGGGCTTGTAGGCACATATTGAATATATTTCAAGAGGCACCCCTTGAGATTTATCATGCTAACTAGACTAATGTTAGGGAGTTTACCAAAGGTATAAATGCATGGACATTAAAAAACATTATATCTTTTCATAAATAATGGAATTTCTATAGACAGACACTAAAGGTGGCCTAGATGATCACATAATAAAATATCAAAACAACTCCAAACCAACAAATGTGTTGGAGATTAAGAAATGAAAATAAACAAGAATGAACAATAGATAAAGCTCTCAAATCCTTCCACTAAAGAAAAGATTGGATAAGATAAAATAAGGTGGGGCTCATGTTCAAGTTACATTGATTTAAGACCATAAATTCAACACACCATTAGATCATCAAGAAAGTTAGGTGTTGAGCCAGCCAAAATACATGAAAATTTTGGCCAAAGGAAGAAAATATTCTACCAAATAAAAATGAGAAGTCTTAGAAAAATTAAAGAGGTAACTTTACTAACTCCTTGTATCACAACTATATATTTATGTTCATTAATAGGACATGCCAAAGCTCTTAAAGAGAAGAGAATGGAGATCCAGCAAAGGAAAAGACAGATTATATAAACAATGTTGAAAGGAGGATAAAGTTGGATAAAACACAAGCTAGTGCACCTAGAAATATACTAAAATATACAAGAACACATTTTGAAATGACAAAGAGGAAATAGGATTTAGCACTATGTATACTTTAATGATGTTAGATTACATAGAGTATTGCTTAGTGATCCAAAAGATATTGTGATTTCAAATAATTATTGAATAATATGATATACACCTAATTAATCTCTATTGTATTCTAGATCAAATTTGTACATCCAAAACTAATCTTTACACACTCAAAAGAGAACCATGCTCATATATTTTATGTCTACTAAAACATGTTCAATTCACCTCTTGGAATCTAAACTTGTAAAATATGTAGTCTGAACATATTTGAGGAGTTTGTTGGACATATATATTCTTCTTTGATCAAATCCTTAAGATCCTATTGAATGATTTTGGAACAAGAATTGAAGTTAAGAATCATTCTAATTGACCTCTATTCTACTCTAGATCAAATTTGTGCACATTAACACACACAAAAGTGGGTCATGGTCATGAATTTAAACTTTTCTCATGGATTGTTCCTATCTCCTACTTGGAAGACCATGGTAGTTTGATAGGCATGAATTGTATGATGGATGGGCTAATAATTATATCATTTGTAAGGATGGGAATTCTTTTATACTAACACCATTGTAGGAGAGTGATGAGGCAAAAGGCAAGTCACCAAGAGTGATTATAATTGAAAAGAAGGAGTTTGTGAAGGTGAGGAAGAGACGAAATAAGTTGCAGCTACTCCCATGTTTGGAGACACCAAAACACAAAGTTTGAATGGTGTTTCAGTCCTAGATGATAGAGACCAGATGTTGGTGTATAAACCAGACCAAGACAAGGCCAAAGGTCAGGTGTACATGCAGCCACAAGGTGGTTGCAAGAAGGAAGAAGCAATCTTAGTGTGGACTATCATTTGTCCTATAATGGCAACAAGATTTGATGGGTAGGAATCCTCCACCATAACAACAGTTCAAGGGGCATCAGGTAATTGTTTTTATTTAATTTTCCACGCAAGGAAAACAAAAAGGAAGGTCAAAGAGCAAGGTGCAAGTCGGATTGCAAGTAACCAACCATGGAAAGGTGTGCACAAGGCTTACAATGTTAGGCATGAACTAATAATAGCATATTTGATTCCATGGAGGAATATTCTAGTCCAAAGAATATGTAGAGGATGTGGTGAAGCTAAGCAAAAATTTGGAACAAGACAATGTAATGAATCATGGGATATGAGTTCTTTTCTAGGCGGGGGTGTATGGTGCAAGAGCACCTAGCACAAGAAGGCCACTTTGATGTCAACTAGGTAATAGGATGAGGTTTTTATTTTTTCCATATTCTTGTCATAAATAAGGTCATAAAAGACCATTCTTGATGTAATAAAGGTCCTATGGATCAATGTGTAGTGTTTTAGGTCCAATAAGGGGTCATGTTGTTACAAATTGTCCAAATTGTCATTGTCGTGAAAATGTGTATTGAGGTGTCAATGAAGACTTCAATCATGTAGGAGGGTCTATTGGACATCCTTAATCCTATTTTTAATATTCTAGAGGCATGGTGGTCTTAATTTAGGTCAATGATCAGTTTTGGTCAAGATTGCCATTAT
This sequence comes from Cryptomeria japonica, assembly GCF_030272615.1. Classification (NCBI taxonomy): domain Eukaryota; kingdom Viridiplantae; phylum Streptophyta; class Pinopsida; order Cupressales; family Cupressaceae; genus Cryptomeria; species Cryptomeria japonica. Next base: position 194,342,595 of record NC_081407.1, on the reverse strand, counting down.
TGACAAAAGTTGTCAATGCAATTTTGTGAAGCAACATTAGTTATTTGATGCATTTTGCTAGGTAAGATTTGAAATACAGTTATATTCATTTTAAGAGGCTTGGAAATAATTTAAATATCCCTATCCTTTACCAAGAGGGATTGTTGGTGTTGTATATACTGAATTTGAAGAAGAAATCAATGAAACTTGAAGCATTTTCTCTGCAATTTCCTGCAATAGTGTTGCAAAAACGTTCATTAATTCCTTGTACGAATGATTCATGATATGAGACCTAGTTAATTTTAAATCTCTATGAATTTTATTTCCATTGATACCAATTTGGTAAGATTTCATTGAGATTTGAGCATTTTTCCAAAAATTATCCTAAAACCCTAATTTCAAGGGTTTTGCCAAAGAAATATGAAAATCCCACCATTCCACTGTGCTCAGATTCCTAGACTTGGTGCAATGGTAGGGATAGGTATTTTACAAATGGGTTTTTCTTCATTTTTGCAGGGATCAAGGTTATATGTATCTTTGGAGCAATGAATGCCTAACATCTCTATGTGTTAGGCCAAGGAGGTGTGGGTTTGAATGAGCCTATGTTAATTTTGATTGTTTGGGAATGTATAACCTATTGAAGTGGTGTTTTTTTTATGTTTCACACTTTCCCATACCATTTTTTCAGTGGTGGAGTGCAAAAAAAGGGTACTTGCTTTGTAAAATAGGCCTAATTGGTGCTTTAGTGCAGCAATGGAAGTCAAGTTTTGATGCATACCCTCCAAAACACCTTAGGTTAATTTTGAGATATTTTTTAGAACTCCAAAAAGGGTATCCAAAACCATTTCACAGTCTTTATATATGGTCTATATCAAAATATATTCATGAAAGTCCTAAAAGGGAGGGCTACTAGGAATTTGGGGTGGTTGTGAAGCATGTCATTATTCCACATGTCAAAGAACATTGTCAATGCATGGGAAGGGTTTTTACCAATGTCCTAAGGTGTTTTAAATGTCTTCCCTTTAGAATCCAAGTGTTTTGTGATTCCTCACTAAGTTAGTTTAGTTTTGACTAGGTCTAGGGAACCTAGAGTGTTGGGTGAGTTGGGAGAAAGAACTCCCTAATTGTGTATCATCCTTATTGACTCATAAAAATCAGTTGCATACTTCTCCAAGAATCCTTACACCTCTACATCAAAGTGGCATTAGAGAATTAGGTTCTGATAGTGAAGAGAAAGTTTGATTGAAAGACAAATTTGTAGTGACAAAACAAAGTCAAGATGCCTCTAAAGAGTGTCATTGCAAGATAGGTTAGTGAACTCAAGGAGAAGCATGCTTGAGAGGTAAGAGAATTGGAAGAAATAATCTCTGCTATAATAGAAGTATTGGAAGCCAACCAGAGAAGGGATGACATCATAGGGGATGTGAGTGACTAACGGGAAGAAGAAAATTCCCAAGGGGTCGAGGAGCAAGTGGACCCTAAAGAAGAAAGGATGGCTAGGCTTTTGAAAGTAGTCAATAGTGAAGGTAATAAGACCAAGGTAGACTTTCCCATGTATGGGGGTAAGCTGAATGGAGAACTCCTAGATTGGATAGGGGCTATGGACAACCATTTTGATTGTGAATATGTGCAAGAAGACCACAAGGTGAAGATAGCAAAGTTAAAGTTTAAGGGGAATACATTACATTGGTGGGAGTTTGTACAAACTAAAAGAAGAAAGAAGGGGAAGCCCAAGGTAGCTTCTTGGGATAGAATGGTAGCAAATGTAAAAGAGAAATTCCTCCCTAGTGATTATAATGTTTAGATGTTCAAGAGGCTGCAAAATCTTAAGCAAAAGGAACTAGATGTCCAAACCTATACCGAGGAGTTTTATAAACTAAGTATGAGAACTAAGCATGAAGAAGATGATGAAGAGATGGTGGCTAGACACCTCAATAGTCTGAGATACAACATCCAAGATGATTTGAATCTCATTACATCGAGGATGGTAGAGGAGTGTTACAAGTTGGCAATCAAGGCTGAGGACAAGTTGAAGAGGAAACAAGATAAGTCCATGAGAGGAAGAGGAAATAAATAGAGGGGTAGAGGATCCTTCACTACATCCAAGCAGTCCTATGAAGACCAATAAGATGGAAGCAAAGGTAAGGACCAAGTTGCTGATCAAAGAGGTGGATTCAAAGGTTCTAGGGGCATATTTGGTGGAGATAGAAATTCCAACACATTCTCAAGAAGATGCTACAATTGTAATGAGTTTGGCCATCCAACATTCAAGTGCCCTAAAAAAAAACATTCCACTTCAAGTGGTGGAGAATTGAGAAGTGAAAAGCGAGTGCAATTGGTGCAAGAAGATGAGGGTTAGAGTGTAAACTCTCCAATTCTATATGTTGATCCTGAAATGGGGGAGTCATTGATGGTTAGAATACAAATACTAGGAGCGTCAAAGGAGAAGGAGACAACACAAAGAAGGAGCCTATTCAAGACAAGTTGTAAATGCAAAGGTAAGGTATGCAAGGTTGTCATAGATTCAGAAAGTACTGATAACATAGTGTCTCAATAAATGGTAGACAAATTAAATTTGGAAAGAATCCCTCAAGGAACAACTTATAGGGTATCTTGGTTAAATGGCAGCTAGTCAATCATGGTAAGTGAACAAGCATTTGTTGAGTTTCATATTGGTGCATATAAGGATAGGATATTGTGTGACATTATACATCTGGATTGTTGCCATCTCCTACTTGGAAGACCATGGTAGTTTGATAGGCATGCATTGTATGATGGATGGGCTAATACTTAAACCATTTTTAAGGATGGACATTCTTTTGTAGTAACACCATTGCAGGATAGTGATGATGCGAAAGGCAATTCACAAAGAGTGATTATGTTTGGAAAGAATGAGTTTATGAAGGCAGGTGAGGAAGACACAAGAAAAGTTGTAGTTACTCCCATGTTTGGAGACACCAAAACATAAAGTTTGAATGTTGTTTCAGTCTTGAATGAAAGAGACCAGATGTTGATGTATAAACCAAACCAAGACAAGGCCAAAGATCAGGTGTACATGCAGCCACAAGGTGGTTGGAAGAAGGAAGAAGCAATCTTAGTGGGGACTATCATTTGTCCTATAATGGCAACAAGATTTGATGGGCAGGAATCCTCCACCATAACAACAACCAAGTGACATCCAGTAATTGTTTTTATGTAAGTGTTCAAGCAAGGAAAACAACAAGGAAGGTCAAAGAGGAAGGTGCAAGTCGGATTACAAGAAACCAACCATGGCAAGGTGTGCACAAGGCCTACAATGTTAGGCATGAACCAATAACAACATATCCAATTCTATGGAGGAACATTCTAGTCCAAAGAACACGTGGAGAACATGGTGAAGCTGAGGAGAATAGTGGAACAAGATAATGTAATGACTCATGGGACATGAGTTCTTTTCTAGGTCGGGTGTATGGTGAAAGAGCACCTAGCACAATAAGGCCACTTTGATGTCAACTTGGTAATAGGATGAGGTTTTATTGTGTCCATGTTATTTTAACAAATAAGGTCATGAAAGACCATTCTTGATGTAATAAAGGTCCTATGGATCATTGTGTAGTGTTTTAGGTCCAATAAGGGGTCATGTTGCTACAAATTGTCCAAGTTGTCATTGTGGTGAAAAAGTGTATTAAGGTGTTAAATGAAGACTTAAATAATTTAGCAGGGTCTATTGGACCTCCTTAATCCTATTTGTAATATTCTAGAGGCATGGTGGTCTTAATTTAGGTCCATGATCAATTTTGATCAAGATTGTCATTATTGACAAAAAATGTCAATGCAATTTTGTGGAGAAACATTAGTTATTTAATGCATTTTCTTAGGTGAGATTTTAAATAAAGTTATATAAATTTTAAAAGGATTTGAAATAGTTCAAATATACCTATCCTCAACCAAGAGGGGTTGTTGGTGTTGTATATATCAAATTTGCAGAAGAAATCAATAAAACTTGAAGCATTTCTTTGCAATTTCCTACAATAGCACTGCAAAATTGTTGATTACTTCCTTGTATGAATGATTCATGATGTGATACCTAGTTCATTTTAAATCTCTATGAATCTCCTTTCCATTGATACAAATTATGTAATATTTCATTGAGATTTGAGCATTTTTCCAAAAATTGTCCTGAAACCCTAATTTCAAGGGTTTTGCCAAAGAAATGTGAAAATATCGGCATTCCATTGTGCTCCGATTCCAAAACTTGGTGGAATGATATGGATAGGTCTTGTACAGATGGGTTTTTCTTCATTTTTCCAGGGACCAAGGTTGGCTGCATCTTTGGAGCAATGATTAATGCCTAACATCTCTATGTGCTAGGCCAAGGAGGTGTGGGTTTGAATGAACCTGTGTTAATTCTGATTGTTTGGGTTCCTAAAACCTATTGAAGTGGTGGTTTATTATGTGTCTCACCTACCCATACCATTTGTTGAGTGGTGGAGTATAAAAATAGGGTACTTTCTTTATAAAATAGGCCTAATTGGGGCTCTAGTGCAATGATGGAAGTCAAGTTTTGATGCATACACTCAAAAACACCTTAGGATCATTTTGAGATATGTTTTATAACTCCAAAAAGGGTATCCAAAACCATTTCAGAGTCTTGATATCTGGTCTATATCAAAGATATTCATGACAATCCTAAAAGGGATGGCTAATAGGAATTTGGGGTGGTTGTGAAGTATGTCATTATTCCACATGTCAAAGAACTTTTTGAATGCATCGAAAGGGTATGTACCAATTTCCTAAGGTGCTTTAAATGGCTGCCCTTTAGAATCTAGGGTTTTTTTAATCCCTCACTAAGTTAGTTCAGTTTTGACCAGGTCTAGGGAACCTAGTGTGTTTGGTGAGTTGGGAAAAAGAACACCCTAATTGTGTATCATTCTTATTGACTTCTAAAAATTGGTTGCAGACTTCTCCAAGCCTCCTTCCACCTCTGCATCAAAGTGGTATTAGAGCATTAGGTTCTGATAGTGAAGAGAAAGTTTGATTGAAAGATAAGTTGGTGGTGACAAAAAAAAGTCAAGATGTCTCCAAAGAGTGCCATTGCGAGAGAGGTTAGTGAACTCAAGTAGAAGCATTCTCAAGAGTTAAGAAAAATGGAAGAAAGAATGGCTGCTAGAATAGAAGCCTTGGAAGCCAACCAAAGAAGGGATGAGGTCACAGGGGATGTGAGTGACCAAGGGGAAGAAGAAAATTCCAAAGAAGGGGTCGAGGAGCAAGTGGACTTTGAAGATGAAAGGATGGCTAGGCTTTTGAAAGAGGTCAAGAGTGAAGGTAATAAGACCAAGGTAGGATTTCCCATGTGCTGCGGTAAGCTGGATGGAGAAGAGATCCTATACTAGATAGGGGCCATGGACAACTATTTTAATTATGAAGATGTGCACGAAGACCATGAGTTGTAGATAGCAAAGTCAAAGTTGAAGGGGCATGCATTACTTTGGTGGGAGTTTTTACAAACTAAAAGAAGAAAGATGGGAAAGCCCAAGATAACTTCTTGGGATAGAATGGTAGCAAAACTAAAAGGGAAATTCCTCCCTAGTGATTATAATGTTCAAATGTTCAAGAGGCTGCAAAATCTCAAGCAAAAGGAACTAGATGTCCAAGCCTATAACGATAAGTTTTATAAACTAAGTATGAGAAATAAGCATGAAGAAGATGATGAAGAGATGGTAGCTAGATACCTCAATGGCCTGAGATACAACATCCAAGATGAGTTTGTTGTCCTCGATTTCAATGCGGCCAAAATCGTGAGGCAACCCTAAGAAATTGGTCTGTTTCATACCTTAAGACCTCCGAAAGAGCTTGATCGACTTCGTCGATTAGCTCATCTAGCTTTTTGCTTTTTGTTTTTATTATTTTTTGAGTTCTTTAGATTTGCAGTTTTTCCTGCAGGTCAAACTTTAAAGTCCGACCTGCAGGGTTCCTTCTTTTTAAAGGTAATTGCACATCGAACTTTAAATTCTGATATGCAAAGGTTTGGTTTTATACCTGCAAATTAGACTTTAAAGTCCGACCTGCTGGTAATCCTTCGCCTGCAGTTTGGACTTTAAAGTCTGATCTATAGGTCGTTCAATCAAAAGTTGCATGTTGGACTTTAAAGTCTGACTTGCAAGGGTTTTAGTCCTGCATGTCAGACTTTAAAGTTCGACATGCATTGCGTAAAGTGGTAATTAATGGCCGCATTAATTGCTAAATTAAGGGTTATTTATTAAATTTTGGAGATGATTTCTTCATTCTAGTTTGTGAATTTTCCTTTGTGCATGCCCTCCTCCTTTCTCCTCCATTTTTGCTTGTCGGCCTTGCGGATTTGTCGAATCTCCATCAAATTTTTATTCACCGTGGTGGATTGAGGTAGGTTTTTGTTCTATTTTATTTATTCCTTTCGGGTTTTTTTTCTCTTGCATTATTTTCTCTTTGGGTTTTCTGTTGGTTGGAGGCATATCGGACATTAAAATCTTATTGTTCTTCAAATCTCTCGATCTGCAGGCTATGTGCAAAGATCTATCTACTTTTCCTTTTTCCCAGCCTACATGATGGATGTTATAACCCGATCCGCAGGTTTCATGCAGAGATTCCTCTACATATCGAACTTTAAAGTCCGATATGCAGGAGGGTAAACCTCACATATCGGACTTTAAAGTCTGATATGCAAGAGGAGATTATCTGATTGACATATCGGGCTTTAAAACCTGGCATGTCAATCGGATCGCCCTTCCATTGCACATCACTTTAAAGTCCGATGTGTCGGTCTTTCCAATGGTTTTTTCCCTCAACTTGCACATCGGACTTTAAAATCTGATGTACTAGTGATTTTTCCCCCAACTTGCACATCGGACTTTAAAGTCTGTTGTGCCAATGATTTTTCCCTAATTTGCATATCGGACTTTAAAGTCTGATATGCAAGTAAGATGTGCAAATTTTGACTCCTAAGGTGCAGATTGGACTTTTTTCCCCGACCTGCCATTTTTGATAGTTTTTCTCCCAAGCCTGTTCTGAGTCCGATTTTCTGATCCGATTGATAAAATTTGATTTTATTGATGATGATAACTATCAAATGAGATAATCCTCAGTTTTGAATGCAGTCATTTGCAAATGTCAAGGCCCTCTCACGAAAAATCAGAGCCTTCTTCAAGTCAATTGGAATCTTCTTTGGGTAAAACATCAACAAAGAAGATGAAGTACAAGTATGATAAGTACATAAATTTTTACCCAGAAAGTTCAGTAGATTCAAACATCAAGGAGATCAAAGATACAGAAATTGGACATGTCAGTATGCGGGATTTTATTGATCGAGTTGAAAAAGCTCCTTCCCGCCTAACAAACCTGATCAAATCCAAGTTGCATAAATATGCTTCCTTCCCAGTTGCAGCTCATGATCCAGATTTTGTACTTGAAGTAGTGGATCACTTCGATCTGAATACAAGACAAGTTAGGGATGCTGATCAAAATATGATCATGACTCTGGATAGTGTTTTCTTCAACAATGTTTTTAAAGGTTCTTCAGTCGAGGAAGTAGCCGACATTTTTCAAGAAAGTGCTCAGGAGTACTATGAGAAAAATGAGGTCAAATGCAAGAAAGTGATCAATATTGTGTACCTCTGTGCTACCAGAAATTCTACCACCTTGCGATGGCCCAAGTATTTTCATAGGTGTACAACGATATGGTCACCATGTTGGCAAGAGTGAAGGGTTTAAAGGACTCTCATTATATTCAAAGTTGGATGTGTAATTACATAATTATAATCAGGAAAGGGGTTGCTAGGATTGACTAGGGTGAGCATATCAGTGATGCACTCTGTGCACAGTTGAAAGAGGTCAAAATGACATTGAAATTTTATGTGACTTCTTACCTGGTTTATGCAGTTGCTTCCATGAGGCAATATCCAAGTTTTTCTACTAAAGGTGACAAGAGATTAGTGTATGTCTGGGAATACTATGGTCAACTCACAATCAAGAATCAAGGTAGCCACTTTAGAAGAGTTAATTATGCCTTCTTTGTTGTGTGGAAGTGCATGTTTGATAAAAGCCTGCAAAACAAAATATTATAAGAGGCTGCATATATTAGGGTGTCTCATTTTGGATGTGTTTTCCTTCAGTTCCCAACATTCACTTACATCCGGATTGGATGTTCCTCAGGTGAACCCTTCATTCTACCAAGGTATCCTTATGATAAGATCATTCTCATGGAGTTGTGTCGGCAACTGATCTATGTGCATGAAAATAAATAGCAAGCACAAAAGACCACGTTGAAGTTCCCAGAATCTATTGGCAGGTACTCAGTTCTAACTAACCCCAAGGCCAAGAACATGGAGGAAGAAATGCAATGGAATACTATGAGAAGATTCAAGGCACAAAATAATTTTGATTTTCGTGGCATGAAGAACAAGCTCAAGAGGAGTTACACCCATGTCTATAGGCTTGAGGATGTATGGGTGGACTACAAAGATGAAGAAGATATAAGAAGGATGGATTTCAGTCGTCTTACCATGAAATAGGTTGAAAAATTGGATTTGGCAAAGATCCCAATGACCATGGAAGACACTGATGACATAATAGACCCAGTTTATTATAAAAAGAAGATTTCCGACTCTCCACTTCCACCGGTGCAATGGTCAAAAAAGGAAAGTAAGTCTATCACTCAAAGAATCTCTCCTATTTTGGTAAACACCAATGCATAGTTGCTAAAAAAGAATCTTAGAATGATACAATTTCCTACTAGTTCTAGAGATGACGATAATAGTGATGGCCCAGTTGTTAAGACAGCTATGGCTGAAACAAGAACCAAGGGCAAAGCAAGTTCACAAGCATTATCCTCGGCCCCTACAATGCAATCCAAGGGGAAAGGACCCAAAATCAAGTTCACAATTAAAGGGTCCAAGAAAAATGAATCATCTTCAGCAGTGCAGGAGACAACCACAAAGGAACCAGAATAGCAGACTGCTAGAGATACTGATAAAGAGAAGGAAACGAAAGAAGGTGAAATTACTCAACAAGAGGAAGCACAGGTTGAAGAAACATCACATCTTGGTGAAGTTAATGTTCCAACCACTTCACAGGCGCCAACTCATTCAAAAGTGTATCCATCCCATTGATTTTGATTCTGATCAAGAGGAAGAGGAATTCGATGATGAGGACCTGGGCCTGGGCATGACTCAGTCAGAGACTGCTCAACAATTCTTCGCACTATCCAACTTTTCCATATTGGATGATATTCCTTCAACCACCATTTAATCTTCAATATTGGAGTTTCCTTAAGCTATGGAGAAAGCATTCATGGAACAACAAATGATGACTTTACTTTCTACGGTGGTCATAACAGAAATTCCATCTCTGGTAAGAACTGAAGTTATTTCTACCACGGCTATTATAACAGAAATTCCACCTCTGGTTACTACTCAAATTGTTTCCACTGCACCTTCCACTCTCTCCTCTATGGTCGTAACTCAAGAAGGGTCAGCATCAGCAGTTGTTGCTACATCAGTAGGTATATCACTGGATACTTCAGCATTGATATCAATAACAACATCTACAACCGCTGCCAGTTCAAGCCAGTATGATCCTACAACCGCTGCCAGTTCAAGCCAGTATGATCCTGAAATACCAAGTGAGACTCAGCAAGAAGCTACTACTCCACCGGCCAATCCTGAATTACCACCTTGGATGGAGGTAGTAGCACCTAAGAGGAAGAAACGGGTGATTTCGCCTGATGAGTTTTACTTTGAGCAATTGGTTCCTCCAAAGCCCAAGGGAACAAAGAAGTCGAAGACTGTTTCCTGGGTGTTCATAGACCCGGTCTCTAAAAGGAATTATGATAAGGTCATGGTGCCATCATCAGATAAGAATAAAGATGATATACAACCTAAGGATTACATCATGCAAATCATAGAGCTTGCAGAGGAGACGCATGAGAGTGTTAAGCTAGATTCTCAGATGGCTTTAAACTCTTTCTAACAAAGACTTGACCAAGAGAGGGATGAGAAGAATGAATTAAAACATAAATGTGAACAATTGACTAATGTTCTTCTGAAAGTTACCCAATCGTCCCAAGAAGTTGAGCCCATAGGATCCTCAATGGACACTGAAGCTCTTAATAAAATTGAACAGGTAGGAACCAAGGGCCGAGTGGTGGACGAGTGGATTGCACGACTGAAGTCAGAAGGATCTCATCTCCTAAGTTCAATAGTTGGGTTATTGACGGATTTTGAAGTGATCCAAAGTCAGATGCAAAGTGTCAAAACTTCATTATCTCAGGAGATTGAAAATATTGAGAAAAGTACAATCCTTTGGAGCAAAATGGAGGACTTCAGAATAGACGTCCTCATTGAAAATAAAGTGGTTCCTTCAAGGGAAAAATATATCCAAATCTTGTTGCTATTATCTTACAGGAAAGAGACAATAAGGTTGATGATAGCAGAGCTGGATCAAGAATAGAAGGAAGGTGATGATGAGATTGATCTCATTTCTGCCAGGATTGCTGACCTTCCTTGTTATCTGTATGATGACAATCAAAATCTCATCACTAGTGATGCCATCACACAGGAATTTATGTCCTTAATGGATCATTGTACAGGGCAGGACTTCTCAATTGGTGCATTCGATAAGTTACTGGAGATCCAAGTAATTTTTGAGGTCCTCGCATCCATGTTGAAGGACGAGAAAAAGAAATATGTAGAGGTTGAGGATACGATCTCCCATGTTCGTGTGATCATAGATTCTACCCAGATGTCAAACCAAGCAGAGATGGAGGCCATCCTGACTAAGTTCGAGGAATTCCACAAATAAAATGAGGAGGAGAAAGATGAATAAAGTGTCCCTTTTTGAAATTTTCTTTTCATGTAGTTGCATTGTTAGATGTTGCAAGTTTTCTCGCAGCTGCATATTTTCTTTCTACTGTAGTTGTAGTCAAGCGGGACTGTGCAGTTGAATTAGTCAAATGTGCCCACATTTTTCTCCACTTTTCTTATATATAATGGGGATGCTCATTTGTATATTTTTATCTTCGATTATGCTAAGAAAAACTCTGCTAAATTTTTGCCTCAACTAAGACTTTGAGCTTTTGTTGTGAAAATTTGATCAAGCAAATAAAGAAAGCGATTTTATTTGATCTCAAACTTTGTGGTGTGTTTAAAGGAAAATTGCTTATCTGAGTTGATGTTCTTACGTTCATGACTTGTATATGTTCTTGAATTTCTTGATATTGGAAGTATTGTTAAGTGGATTAGAGAGCTCTTGAATTGTGAAAGTAGACTTTGTGCTCCTTGAATATTTGAGAAATTTTCTATTGTTAAGTGATTAATAGTAGGCTTTGTATTGCTACTATTGCTTGTAGTTTTTAGGATTAAGGAATTATACTTGAAGACTTTGAGCTACAAGTTGAATTCCTTATCATTGTGATAATTAGTTTAGTTAGTGTTATACTCAAGAAATACTTTGTGCTTCTTGTTTATAAAATCTTGATATAGTTTGTTGGATAAATTCGTTAATTTCCTTAAGTATTGAAGTGATAGGGAAATTATAACAAAGTGAAGGGAGAATACATTAACTCTGAAAAAAGAGAGTTATATGCCCTACACTAACCCACAAATTTTAATTTCTTATTAATTAGACAAGAGATTTCAAAGGGAACCTCCCCTTGATGAGAGGAGAGATTACTTTCTCAAAATAGTTGTGTGTGAATCATATATTTTGTCATTGGTACGCTAGTGACAAAATATTCACCCAACAGAGTTGAGTCTCATTACACTGAGAACGGTAGAGGAGTGTTACAAGTTGGCAATCAAGGCTGAGTTCAAGTTGAAGAGGAAACAAGATAATTCCATGGGAGGAAGAGGCATCAATCAGAGGGGTAGAGGATCCTTCACTACATACAAACAGTCCTATGAAGACCAAGAAGATGGAATTAAAGGTAAGGACAAAGTTGTTGATCAAAGAGGTGGATTCAGAGTTTCTAGGGGAAGATTTGGTGGAGGTAGAAATTCCAACACATTCTTAGGAAGATGCTACAATTGTATGAGTTTGGCCATCCAGCATTCAAGCTCCCTGTAAAACAAGGTTCCACTTCAAGCGATGGAGAAAGGAGAAGTGAAAAGAGAGTGCAATTGGTGCAAAAAGATGAGGGTGAGAGTGTAAACTCTCCAATGCAATATGTTGATCCTGAAATGGGGGAGTCATTGATGGTTAGAAGACAACTACTTGGATCATCAACAGAGGAGACAACACAAAGAAGGAGCCTATTCAAGACCGCTTGTAAATGAGAAAGTAAGGTATGCAAGGTTGTCATAGATTTAGGAAGTACTGATAACATAGTGTCTCAAGAAATGGTAGACAAGTTAAATTTGGAAAGAATCCCTCATGAAACACCTTATAGGGTATCTTCGTTAAATGATAACTTGTCAATCATGGCAAGTGAACAAGCATTTGATGAGTTTCAGATTGGTGCAAATAAGGATAGGGTACTTTCTGACATTCTACCTATGGATTGTTGCCATCTCCTACTTGGAAGACCATGGTAGTTTTATAGGCATGCATTGTATGATAGATGGGCTAATACTTATACCATTTGTAAGGATGGACATTCTTTTGTACTAAAACCATTGCAGGATGGTGATGAGGCAAAAGGCAAGTCACAAAGAGTGATTATGTTTGGAAAGGAGTTTGTGAAGGAGGTGAGGAAGAGACAAGAAAAGTTTCAATAACTCCCATGTTTGGAGACACCAAAACACAAAGTTTTAATGTTGTTTCAGTCTTGAATGACAGGGACCAGATGTTGATGTATAAACCAGACCAAGACAAGTCCAAAGATCAGGTGTACATGCAGCCACAAGGTGGTTGGAAGAAGGAAGAAGCAATCTTAGTGGGGACTATCAATTGTCCTATAATGGCAACAAGAGTTGATGGGCAAGCATCCTCCACCATAATAGCAGTCTAAGGGGCATCAAGTAATTGTTTGTATGCAGGTGTTCAAGCAAGGAAAACAAAAAGGAAGGTCAAAGAGCAAGGTGCAAGTTGGATTCCAAGAAACCAACCATGGCAAGTTGTGCACAAGGCCTATAATGCCAGGCATGAACCAATAACAGCATATTTGATTCCATGGAGGAAGATTCTAGTCCAGAGAACATGTGGAGTACATCATGAAGCTGAGGATAAATTCGGAACAACATAATGTAATGACTCATGGAACATGAGTTCTTTTCTAGGTCGGGTGTATGGTGCAGGAGCACCTAGCACAAGAAGGTCACTTTGAGCTCAAATTGGTAATAGGATGAGGTTTTTATTGTGTCCATGTTCTTGTCATAAATAAGGTCCTGAAAGACCATTCTTGATATAATAAAGGTTATATGGATCATTGTGTAATGTGTTAGGTCCAATAAGGGATCATGTTGTTACAAATTGTCCAAATTGTCATTGTGGTGAAAATGTGTATTAAGTTGTTCAATGAAGACTTCAATCATGTAGGAGGGTCTATTGGACCTCCTTAATCCTATTTGTAATAGTCTAGAGGCATGGTGATCTTAATTTAGGTCCAGTTTTGGTCAAGATTGTCATTATTGACAAAAGTTGTCAATGCAATTTTGTAGAGCAACATTAGTTATTTGATGCATTTTGTTAGGTAATGTTTGAAATACAGTTATAGATGTTGTAAGAGGCTTGGAAATCATTTAAATATCCCTAACCTCAACCAAGAGGGGTTGTTGGTGTTATATATGGGTAAGTGCACAAAGATGTGGGACCAAAAAGATGCCAAAAACTTTTTTGGCCCCCATCAAGCCCTTTGGCGCATGCCAAATATGGCGTGCGCCAAATAGATTTGGCATGCCGAACCTAAGGTTTGGTCATTCCAAATCTATTTTTTGCCAAATATGGTGAATGCCAAATAAGGCGTGCGCCAAATGGTATTGCATTTTGAGAATTGCATCCTCAATTTTAAAAGCACAAGTTGTCTTTCGTTTTCACTCTTTCGCTCAGAAAATATACATAAAATGTAACATTTAAGTATAAGTGAAATTTATATTTTTCTTTTTCCTTTCTTATACTTTAAGTCATATTTTATGTATATATTGGTCAAATGTTTGAGAGTGGTTTCAAGTTTCTAGGAGTTACGATGCAGATTCTAGTTTTTTAGAGTATTCATATAAATTTCAGACTTTCAAATTTTAGTAATCAACATGCTCGTATCAACATTCTCTCTTTGGTCTCTCCTTGTCCTTCCTTGCATTCCCCCTCTCTTCCTCAACCCCTACCTCTCTCTCTCTCTCTCTCTCTCTCTCTCTCTCTCTCTCTCTCTCTCTCTCTCTCTCTCTCTCTCTCTTCTCTCTCTCTCTCTCTCTCTCTCTCTCTCTCTCTCTCTCTCTCTCTCTCTCTCTCTCTTTCTCAATTTTCTCCCTCTTTCCCTCCCTCCCTCCCTCTCTTGCACTTGGGATTTCTCTCCCTCTAGTCTCTCCCTCAACCCCCACCTTCCACCCTCTCTATGTTTCTCCCTTTCTCTTCTCACTCCCTCTCTCCAGTTCTCTCTCTCCCTCTTCGTGGTTGATGGAAAGAAAATAAAATACAAGGGATTGAGAGAGAGATGGAGGTAGGAAGAGAGTGGTTGATGGAAAGAAAGGAAAATACCAAGGATATAGAGATCTTAAGCGAGCGACAAAGAGAGAGTGAGAGTCAAAGTGAAAGAGAGAGGGAGTGAGGAAGGGATGGGTTTAGGAAGAGAGAGAGAGAGAGAGAGAGAGAGAGAGAGAGAGAGAGAGAGAGAGAGAGAGAGATGGAAAGAGAGGGAGAGATCAGAGTGAGAGATTAAGTGGGAGAGGGAGGGAGGGGTTGAGGCAAAGAGTGATCCCAAGTGAGAGAGATGGAGGGAGGGTGGTAGGGGTTAATTAAAAGAGAGGGAGATACTTGAGAGACAGAGACAGAGAGAGGAAGGGGTTGATGAAAAGAGAGGGAGAGACCAAAGAGAGAGATAAAGGTATATTTTGAGGGAGGGAGGGGTTGAGAGAGAGAGAGAGAGAGAGAGAGAGAGAGAGAGAGAGATGGAAGGAGAAGTGAAGGGGGTTGATGGAAAGAGAGGAATATATCAGGAAAGAGGAAGGGATGGAAAGAGAGGGAGACATCATAGGGAGAGAGGGAGAGAGAGAGATTAAGTGAGAGAGGGGAGGGAGAGGTTGAGGAAAAGAGAGAGCCAAGTGAGAGAGATGGATGGAGGGAGGTAGGGGTTGATGAAAAGAGAGGGAGAGACATAAGAGAGAAAGAGAAAGAGGAGAGAAAGGAAGGGAGTTTGATGATAGAGAGAGAGGGGAACTAGGAGGGAGAGAGGGAAAGAGAGTTAGAGGTAAAGAGACTTGAGAGAGAAAAAGAAAGGGATGGGGAAGGATAGAGGGAAAGAGACTTGAGAGAGAAAGAGAAAGGGATAGGGAGGGAGAGAGGGAAATAATGGAGAGAATGGGAGAGAAATATAGAGATAGAGGGTGAATTGGAGAAGGGGACTCGGAGGGAGAGAGAGAGAGAGAGAGAGAGAGAGAAGAGAGAGAGAGAGATGAGAGAGAGAGAGAGAGAGAGAGAGAGAGAGAGAGAGAGAGAGAGAGAGAGAGAGAGAGAGAGAGAGAGAGAGAGGGAAAATGAGTTAAGAGGGAAAGAGAGAGAGACTTGAGAGAGTAAGAGATTTAGAGGGAAAGAGATACAAACTTGAAGAGAAAGAGAAAGGGAGGGGGAGGAAGACATGGAAAAAATGGGACAAAGACACCTAAGAGAGAGATGATGGGGTGGGGAGAGAATTGACAAAATCAGACAGAGATGCCTGAGAGAGAGAGAGAGAGAGAGAGAGACTAGGAGGGAGAGAGGGAAAGAGAGAGAGACTTGAGAGAGTAAGAGATTTAGAGGGAAAGAGATACAAACTTGAAGAGAAAGAGAAAGGGATGGGGGAGGAAGACAATGGAAAAAATGGGACAAAGACACCTAAGAGAGAGATGATGGGGTGGGAGAGAATTGACAAAATCAGACAGAGATGCCTGAGAGAGAGAGAGAGAGGAGAGACTAGGAGGGAGAGAGGGAAAGAGAGAGAGACTTGAGAGAGAGAGAGAAAGAGAAAGGGATGGGGAGGGGAGAGGAAAATAATGGGATAGAGACACTTGAGAGAGGGGGGGAGGGAGTGGGGAGATAGAGAGACCCCTAATGACACCATATGACCCCTTAGGACACATATGACCCCTTTTAACATAGAGTACATGACAATACCTCTTATGACACCATATGACCCCTTAGGACAATCTGATGTCCTAGGGGTCATATGATGTTCTAACACATGTGTGGGCCCTTAGGACCCCATATGACCCCTTAGGACACCAAATGACTAATTAGGACACCATATGATCCCTTAGGACCATATAATGTCCATAATGGTGTCCTAAGGGATCATATGATGTTCTAACACATGTGTGGCCCCTTAGGACCCCATATGACCCCTAACGAAACCATGTGACCCCTCAGGACACCATATGACCCGTTATGACACCATATGACCCCTTAGGACAATATGATGTCCTAAGGGGTGATATGGTGTCCTAAGGGGTGATATGGAGTTCTAACACGTGTGGCTCTTAGGACTCCATATGACTCCTAACGACACCATATGACCCCTTAGGACACCATATGACCCCTAACGGACACCATATGACCCCTTAGGACACCATATGACCCCTTAGGACCATACGATATCCATATGGTTTCCTAAGGGTTAATATGGTGTTCTAACATATGTGTGGCCACTTATGACACCATATGACCCCTAACGACACCATATGACCCCTTATGACACCATATGACCCCTTATGACAATATGATGTCCTAATGGGTCAAATGGTGCCCTAAGGGATCATATGGTGTCCTAAGGGGTTATATGGTGTTCGAACACATGTGTGGGCCCTTAGGATCCCATATGACCCCTAACAACACCATTTGATCCCTTAGGGCACCATATGACCCTTGAGGACATCATATGACCCCTTTTAACATCCTAGTACATGACATGACCCCTTAGGACAATATGATGTCCTAATGGGTCATATGGTGTCCTAAAGGGTCATATGGTGTTCTAAAACGTGTGGGCCCTTAGGAACCCATATGATCCCTAACAACACCATACGACCCCTTAGGGCACCGTATGACCCCTAAGGATGCCATATGACCCCTTTTAACATCCTACTACATGACATGATCCCTTATGACACCATATGACCCCTTAGGACAATATAATGTCCGAATGGGTCATATGGTGTCCTAAGGGGTCATAAGGTGTTCTAACACATGTGTGGGATCCTAGGACCCAATATGACCCCTAACGACACCATATGACCCCTTAGGACACCATATGACCCCTTTTAACATCAGAGTACATGGAATGACCCCTTATGACACCGTATGACCCATTAGGACAATATGATGTCCTAAGGGATCACATGGTGTCCTAAGGGGTCATATGGTGTTCTAACACATTTGTGGGCCCTTAGGACCCCATATGACCCTTAATGGCACCATATAACCCCTTAGGAGACCATATGATCACTTAGGACCATATGATATCCATATGGTGTCCTAAGGGGTCATATGGTGTTATAACATATGTGTGGCCCATTAGGACCCCATATGACCCCTAACGACACCATGTGACCCCTTGGAACACCATATAACTCATTATGACACCATATGATGCATTAGGACAATATGATGTCCTAATGGGTCATATGGTGTCATAAGGGGTCATATGGTGTTCTAACACATATGTAGGCCCTTAGAACCCCATATGACCCCTAATGACACCATATGACCCCCTTAAGACACCATATGACTCCTTAGGACACCATATAACCCATTAAGACCATATGATGTTTATATGGTGTCCTAAGGGGTCATATGGTGTTCTAACATGCATGGCCCCGTAGGACCCCATACGACCCCTAACGACAACATGTGACCCCTTGGAACATCATATGACCCCTTAGGACAATATGATGTCTTAATGGGTCATATGGTGTCCTAATGGGTCATATGGTGTTCGAACACATGTGTGGGTCCTTAAGACCACATATGACCCCTAACGACACCATATGATCCCTTAAGACACCATATGACCCTTGAGGACACCATACAACCCCTTTTAACATCCTAGTACACGACATGACCCCTTAGGACAATATGATGTCCTAATGTGTCATATGGTGTCCTAAGGGCTCATTTGCTATTCTAATACGTGTGGGCCCTTAGGATCCCGTATGACCCCTAACGACACCATATGACCCCTTAAGACACCATATAACCTCTGAGGACAACTTATGACCCATTTTAACATCCTAGTACATGATATGAGCCCTTATGACACCATATGACCCCTTAGGACAATATGATGTCCTAAAGGTTCATATGGTGTTCTAACACATGTGTGGGCCCTTAGGACCCCATATGACCCCTTAGGACACCATATGACCCCTTATGATGTGCCATGTGACCTCTTCATACAATATGATGTCCTAAGGGGTCATATGGTGTTCTAACACGTGTGGGCCCTTAGGACTCTTCACAACACCATACAACCCCTTAGGACACTATATGACCCCTTAGGACCATATGATGTCCATGTGGTGTCCTAAGGGGTCATATGGTGTTCTAACACATGTGTGGCCCCTTAGGACCCCATATGACCCCTAACGGCACCATGTGACTCCTCATGACACCATATGACCCCTTATGACACCATATGACCCATTAGGACAATATGATGTCCTAAGGTGTCACATAGCGTCCTAAGGGGTCATATGGTGTTCTAACACATGTGTGGCCCCTTAGGACCCCTTATGACCCTTAACGACACCATGCGACCCCTTATGACACCATATGACCCCTTAGGACAATATGATGTCCTAATGAGTCATATGGTGTTATAACACATGTTTGGCCCCTTAGGACCCCATATGACCCCCAACGACACCATATGACCCCTTAGGACACCATATGACACCTTAGAACA
This sequence comes from Cryptomeria japonica, assembly GCF_030272615.1. Taxonomy (NCBI): domain Eukaryota; kingdom Viridiplantae; phylum Streptophyta; class Pinopsida; order Cupressales; family Cupressaceae; genus Cryptomeria; species Cryptomeria japonica. The sequence continues at coordinate 194,323,580 of NC_081407.1, read as the reverse complement.
CCATATGATGTCCATATGGTGTCTTAAGGGGTCATATGGTGTTCTAATGCATGTGCGGCCCCTTAAGACTCCATATGACCCATAAGGACACCATGTGCCCCCTCAAGACACCATATGACCCCTTATGACACCATATGACACCTTAGGACAATATGATGTCCTAAGGGATCATATGGTGTCATATGTTGTTCTAACACATGTATGGGCCTTGAGGACACCATATGACCCCTTAGGACCATATGATGTCCATATGGTGTCCTAATGGGTCATATGGTGTTCTAACACATGTGTGGCCCCTTAGTACCCCTTATGACCCCTAACAACACCATGTGATCCCTTATGACACCATATGACCCCTTAGGACAATATGATATCCTAATCAGTCATATGGTGTCTTAAGGCATCATATGGTGTCCTAAGGGGTCATATGGTGTTCTAACACATGTCTAGGCCCTTATGACCTTATATGACCCCTAACAACACCATATGACCCCTCAGGACAACATACGACACCTTAGGACAACATATGATCCCTTAGGACAACATATGATCCCTTAGGACAATATGATGTCCTAATGGGTCATATGGTGTCCTAAGGGGTTATATGGTGTTCTAACACATGTGTAGCCCCTTAGGACACCATATTTTCCTAGAGAGGGAGGGAGGGGGAATAAAGAAGGAGAGATAATGAGAAAGGGAGAGAGGGAGACAATGGTAGAGAGATACACCTGAGAGAGGAGGAGAGTGAGATAGAGAGATAGAGGTTGAGAGGGAGAGAGTTAAAAGATAAAGAATGGGAGAAAAAGAGAGAGAGAGAGAGAGAGAGAGAGAGAGAGAGAGAGAGAGAGAGAGAGAGAGAGAGAGAGAGAGAGAGAGAGAGAGAGAGAGAGAGAGAGTTATGTGGAAAAGAGAAAGGGAGGGGAGGGAGAGAATGGGAGAGAGATACACTTGAGAGAGAAGAGTGAGATAGATGCAGAGAGGGAGAGAGACTTAAGAGAGAAAGAGAGGGAATGAGAGTTAGAGAGAGAGGGAGAGAGGGAATGAGACGAAGAGAGGGAAAAATAGTTAGAGGGAAAGAGAGAGAAATAATGGGAGAGAGACACCTGAGAGAGGAGGAAATGGATAGATAGATAAAGGTTGTGAGTGAGAGACTTGATAGAGAGAAGGAGAGAGATGAGAGAGAGAGAGAGAGAGAGAGAGAGAGAGAGAGAGAGAGAGAGAGAGAGAGAGAGAGAGAGAGAGAGAGAGAGAGAGAGAGAGAATGGGATAGAGACACCTAAGAGAGGGGAAGATAGAGAGATAGGGAGTGGGGGAGATATAGAGAGACCTGAGAAGTGGATGTATGGATTGTGAGAGAGAGAGACTTAAGAGGTGGAGGGAGGGAAGGTGAGAGAGATACCTAAGAGGTGGATGAAGGGATGGTGAGAGAGAGAGAGAAAGAGAGATTGAGAGATAGAGAGAACCTGAGTGAGAGGGAGGAAGGGATTGAAGGAGATTACAAGAGACTAGAGAGAGAGGTGAAGAGAGGGAGAGAGGGTGAGAGTGAGAAAGAGTGATAATGAGAAAAGGAGAGAGGGAGGGGGAGGAGAGATGGAGAGAGATACACCTAAGAGAAGAGATTGAGATTGAGAGATAGAGACTAAGAGGGAGAGACTTGAGAGAGAGAGAGAGAGAGAGAGAGAGAGAGAGAGAGAGAGAGAGAGAGAGATAGAGAGAGAGAGAGAGAGAGAGAGAGAGGGAAAGAATGGGATAGAGCCACCTAAGAGAGGGGGAGAGAGAGATAGGTCCAAGAGGGGGAGATATAGAGAGAAATGAGAGGTGGATGTAGGGATTTTGAGAGAGAGACCTAAGAGGTGGAGGGAGGGAAGATGAGAGAGATACCTAAGAGGTGGGGAGAGGGATGGTGAGAGAGAGAAAGAGAGAGTCAGAGATAAAGAGAGCCTAAGTGAGAGGGAGGAAGGGATGGAAGGAGATTACAAGAGACTAGAGAGAGAGGTGAAGGGAGGGAGAGAGGGAGAGAGTGAGAAAGAGATATAATGAGAAAGGGAAAGAGGGAGGGAGAGGAGAGAGGGAGAGAATGGGAGAGAGATACAACTGAGAGAGGAGGAGAGTGAGATAGATAGATAGAGGCTGAGAGAGAGAGAAGGAGAGAGGGGAGAGAGAGGGACATAATGGGAGAGAGAGAGCCACTTGAGAGAGGATAATGAGATATAGAGATAGAGGCAGAGAGGGAGAGAGACTTAAGAGAGAAAGAATGGGAAAGAGAGTTAGAGAGAGGGGGAGAGGGAACAAAATGAAGAGAGGGAAAAAGAGTTAGAGGGAAAGAGAGAGAAATAATAGGAGAGAGATACACCTAAGAGAGGAAGATAGAGATATAGATAGATAAAGGTTGAGAGTGAGAGACTTGATAGAGAGAAGGAGAGAGACTTGAGAGAAAGAGAAAGGGGGTGAGACAGAGAGAGAGACAGAGAGAGAGAGAGAGAAAGAGAGATAGAAGGAAAGAAAGACTTGAGAGAGGAAGAGAAAAGGAGGGGGGAGAGGAAGAGAAAGGGAGGGGGAGGGAGAGGGAGAGAATGGGAGAGAGAGAGAGACACCTAAGAGAGGGGGGGAGAGTGAGAGATAGAGATACTTGAGAGAGGGAGAGAAAGATAGAGCCAAAGTGAAAGAGGGAAAGAGAGGGATGGATGAAAGAGAGAGAGAGGGTGAGGGAGACGGGAAAGAGAGGGAAGGAAGTCGAGAGGGAGAGACCTAAGAGAGAGAGAGAGGTAGGGGTTAAGGAAGAGAGAGGGAGAATGCAGATAAGAGACTAGAGAGATAATGTTGATACGAGCATGCTGATTACTGAAATTTGACTAAGTTTGAAATTTATATGAGTACTCAAAAAACTAGAATTTGTTGGCAATTGACACTCATCTGGTGGATAGTGATGCTTTATTATTGGTTTAAGGGTTGTCATTGATGGAAAATATTCATGGAATTCTATCTGGTAGCTATATATATTGATAACTAGAAGTGGATGCGAATCGGTAACCAGTTAACTAGTATTTCAGGTTGAGCATAGTAGTTTTGGTTTGGAAGCTTTCTGGTGATTGAGGTGTTATAAATCATGCATAGGATGATAAGACTGACATAGAGACACCATTATATCATATTTTTGGTAATCCGCTTTTGTTTTTGGTCATTCGGTCAAGCTGACTCATGATTACACATCACACCATAGGTCAACTTGATAATTGTCTATTTTGTGATTGCGGATATATAAGATCGGTGCAGAAGATATTTTGATGTGTGGTATGAAGTAATATGAGTGAGTAGTGATCGAGAATTCCTTTTGGCACAGTTTCACGTGCACATTCTTAATCTGGTAGCTAATTGAGACAGTAAATAGAGCAGAGTAGCGGAGGTGGTACAGTCAGAGTTTTGCACTTAACCGGAACTCATCCAGGCATTGTTAGATGCTATTTTGGAGTTCTTTCATTGTAATTCATCACTGTAATTGATCTGTAAGGCAGTGAGCCTTCTGGGGTTGTAGCCCTTATTCTAATTGAGTTGTAAGCTCGAGGCAGTATGCCTGAATGTTTGTGCATTCCCCTTCATGTAATATTATTTTGCTACTAGCCACAGTGGAATAATATTTTAGTTTCAAATCCCACTGTGGTTTTTCCCATTTGAGTTTCCATGTAAAAATCTCGGTGTTATGATTTTGTGGTTGATTGTTTTGAGTTTCTGTATTTCAATTTCATGATTATGCTTCTGGTGGTTTAAGGTTAAGTCAGAAAATTTAGTAACCGGTAGAACACTGATTCACCCCCCCTCTCAGTGTTCCTTGATTCCAATCTACATTATAACTCCTAGAGATTTGGAACCACTCTCAAACATCCTGACAATATATACATAAAATATAACTTAAAGTATAAGTCAAGTCTTTTTTCTTTCTTATACTTAAATTTTATATTTTATGTATATATTCCAAGAGAGAGAACACTTTTTGCTTTCTAAGATGAAATATTTCTATGAAATTCATTTGGCGCACGCCAAATGGATTTTCTTTTTTCATTTGGCGCGCGCCAAACATGCTACCTTGGAAAACACCAAGACAAAGGCTTGGATTTGCCTTGGGCATCTAGCCCAAAGGCTTGGATGCTCTTCTCAAGCCTGAGACATGTTTTCGAGCAAATATTGAAAATTTTCTTACTTTTTTATCGTGCTCTTCGACAGGTTTGCACATGTTTCAATGCAATTAAAAAAACACCATACAATCATCAAGCTCTCTATTAGCTATCTAACCATATAATTCTTTTCAAATTTTGATAATGTTAAGGTCTTCATCCATAATTTCTTTTGTTAGTGTGTCTGTTTTTTATCAAAAACCAACATGTTGTATTTTGGCCATAGATTTTTACTTGTTTATCAAATTTTGAAAAAAATTACTTTTTTACAAACTAGACTCCATTCTACACAAATTTTTTTAAAAATGATTTTTGATTAGTTTTCACAAATTTTTAGGGGGGGCACTCAAATTTATGTTTTTCAAGATGTGTCCACTTTGAAAATTAGTAAAAAATCATATATTCATTAAAAAATTAACCAATAAATCTGGCATAAACTACATGGTGTTAGCTAATTTCTCACTAGAGCGGTTTTAAAAATTCCAAAAAAAACTTGACATTTTAGAGGGAGCACACCAAGTGCTATGTTATTTTTTTCTAAAAAATGAGCACTATTTTGTGTGCTCCCCCTTTTTGAAACCCTTAATCTCCACCATTTAAAAAAAAAAATAGTAGTTTAGAAAGTAGACTTGGAGCAATACAACTCTTGTTCTTGTTGCATCCTCATATTTTGAGTGTAACTATCTTCATTTTCTTGTCGAAGTTCAGACTTTGCTGATTTCAAAAGAAAAAAATTTGGCATCTTAAGACCCCTTTTTGGTCCCCCATCTTTGTGCACTTACCCATATACCGAATTTGAAGAAGAAATCAATAAAACTTGAGGCATTTTCTCTGTAATTTCCTGCAACAGCGCTGCAAAAACATTCATTACTTCTTTGTACGAATGATTCATGATGTGAGACTTGGTTCATTTGAAAGATATGTGAATTTCCTTTCCATTTATACCAATTTTGTAAGATTTCATTGAGATTTGAGCATTTTGTGAGCATTTTTCAAAAAATTGTCCTAAAGCCCTAGTTTCAAGGGTTTTGCCAAAGAAATGTGAAAATCCCCCCATTCCACTGTGCTTAGATTCCCAAACTTGGTGGAATGGTAGGGATAGGTCTTGTACAAATGGTTTTTTCTTCATTTTTGCAGGGACCAAGGTTGGATGCATCTTTGGAGCAATGAATGCCTAACATCTCTATGTGTTAAGCCAAGGAGGTGTGGGTTTGAATGAACCTGTGTTAATTCTTATTTTTTGGGCACCTAAAACCTACTAAAATGGTGGTTTGGCGACGTGTCTCATTTTCCCATACCATTGGTTGAGTGGTGGAGTGCAAAAACAGGGTACTTGCTTTGTAAAATAGGCCTAATTAGAGCTCTAGTGCAGCGATGGAAATCAAGTTTTGATGCATACACTCCAAAATACCTTAGAGTCATTTTGAGATATGTTTTATAAATCCAAAAAGGGTATCAAAAAACTATTTCATAGTCTTGATATTTGGTCTATATCAAAAGATATTCATGATAGTCCTTAAAGGGAGGGTTACTGGGAATTTGTGGTGGTTGTGAAGCATGTCATTATTCCACATGTCAAAGAACTTTTCCAATGCACGGGAAGGGTTTGTACCAATTTCCTAAGGTGTTTTAAATGGCTTCCCTTAAGAATACAAGTGTTTTGTGAGCCCTCACTAAGTTAGTTTAGTTTTGACCAGGTCTAGGGAACCTAGTGTGTTGGGTGAGTTGGGAGAAAGAACTCCCTAATTGTGCATCATCCTTATTGACTTGTAAAACTTAGTTGCAGACTTCTTTGAGCCTCCTTCCATCTCTACATCAATCCTTAATATGTTGTTAAGTGCAAATGTTGATGTAAGTTGATGATATATTGAATACTCTATTTCTCTCTTTGTTATTTAGTCACATATAATATTTTTAATTATCCACAAGTGAATTAGGGTTTGTTCTTTTATATAGCACCCTTGCATGTGACATTAAATCTTTCTCACTCAATTCGATAATTATTGACTACTTAGAAAAGGGTTAGCCTTTTCCCAATGTAAGATTTTAGCTTAAAATTTTAGGGTTTGAATTTGTGTACATAGATAAAACCTAGAGTTAGTTTTGTGCCTACAAACTTGACCTCGAAATTTGTGAGTGGATGAAACTATGATTGGGACCAATTTCTAAAGAAGCACATAAGTAATTTTCAAATTTCATGCAAAAAATGTCACTTGTGCACTATTCATTACATAAAGTAGAATCAATCGAAAGCAAGCTAAAAATGAATGGAAAATATGCAAGCTATACCATTCTCTCCATTACACTAGTATTGTTTGAACAAGAGATGCATTGAATCTAGTTCATGCTATAAATTTGGTTAGTTTACTTTGATTCAAAGTTTGGTATAAGATTTGTCAAACTCAAAGAGAAATAAACAGTTTAAGCCTTTTTACATGTAATAGATATGAAGGTGGAGTTTGAAGAATATTTTTTTGAATGAGCATTATTATTGGGAAGAAAAGACAAATTTGATTGTTTAGTTATAATATATTTTAAAATCCGGAAACACTTAAAATTGTGCAATTAAATATACATATATAAGATAGATAGGATATATATGTAGAGCAATGCCTATAATTTTTTATCCAATTTTAGATGCACCTTGGGAATGACAATATCATACTATATGTTTCATACTCAATAAGACAATTGATAGGCATAGATGACATGCCATTTTATTAATTTACTTGTAGATAATAAGCAATTAGTTGGGTATACTTCATAAATGAACATAACTAGGTACCCTAGGAAGTCATTGTTTAGCAAACTTGAAATTAACAAGGCATAACATATAAAATTGTGCATATAAAATCAAATGTAGAAATAACTATTATTATTGTCCTATAATTTATGTATTGACAAGTTCATATACTCCACATAGTATACTATAGTCAATTATTTGCTCTATTGTTTAGCAAGCTTGAAATTAACAAGACATAAAATATAAAATTGTTCATATAAAATCAAATGTCAAAATAAATGTTCTTATTGTCCTTTAATTTATACATTGGCAAGTGCATGGGCTCTACATAATATACTATAATCAATTAATTGTTCTACATAATTGCATTTAATTTTGATACAATAGAAACCAACATGTTTTGCACTTGCATCTATACTTATATTAAATTCTTAATTTTATTTATTTACTCTTGAAATTAATTTTATTTATTTACTCTTGAAATTAAGTTTATTCAATTTTGGGCATGTTCCTTACAACCAAATATTTAGCACACATGTTTCTTCAAATACTATATAAGATTTAAATATCACATGAAAATTTGTCTTAAAATTTTATATTATGTCATTTTCCATTAATACACAAAAAAACATTTATTGTAAAGATGGTTAAACCAAAATAAATATAATAATTTAGTCAATTCACATGTTAAAATTACAAAACATTCATCTAATGATAACTAAAAATGTTAAATCAACATGACTAGAAAATCAAATTAGAACAGACAAATAAACACAATTAAAAAATAACTTGACATAAACACAATTGAAAAATAACAACTCCATGCCACATGTCACACAAATATATGAACTTTAAAAAATAAACCCAAATAATATTTTTTATGTTGTGGCTTTTGAGTTTGACAAAAACAAACTCAAATAATATTTTTTATCTTATGGCTTTTGAGTTTGGCAAAAACAAACTCAAATAATATTTTTTATGTTGTGGCTTTTCAAAGCCTTAAAAGGCAGGTGTATTCCACGTAGACCCACTTAAAACCAAAAAAAAAACTAGGTACATAATATTTTTGTATTTTTTTGTTGGGTACATGGAAATTGTTTTATAATCCATTGGAATGTGTGCCAAGATTTTGTGCCGTATCAAACTCAAACATCTTTTCTTGAATATCTTTATTTTTAAATGTAAGGTTGAATTATAATAAAAAATAATTATAAAACTTGGAAGAAATAATAGTGTGAATTTAAGATAATAAATATTGGTATTAAAAAAGTAGTTACGAAAGTTAAGAAAAAATTAAATTTTTGTAAGGATAGTAGACTAACTTGTAAAGCAAATTACTTGCAATTTTATGCATCTGGAGACACTCTTTGTCAATGGTCTTTTTATAGGAAGAACTTTTATTATGGTAAGTATGAGAATGTAATTAAAAAATTTAAATTTTGTTTTATTAGTGCCCTTTTAAGGTAGAGATTTATGTTTTTAATGCAATTTTTTTAAAAAAATTTCCAATTAATTTGTATTGGAATCCATGCACTAAATATAAAAAATGAGATATGTTATATAGTTTGGAATCATTTTATTTTTCAATTTTTTTTTTTTTTTTTTTTTTTTTTTTTTTTTTTTTTTTTTTTTGGATTAGTAGCTTGTATTTTTGGTAGTGATTTTTAATTTTTCATTTGAAAATAAAGAAAAAAAAATGTTTGATGGGCAGGTTCATAACATTTGCATGGTCCCACATTTAACCTAAGTTCAAATTGAGCCTTCACCTTGTTTAACCCATTTTTACATCAAATTGGAAATATTGGAGAAGCAACTAATTTTTTATGCTTATATGTTTTATATATGTGATCAAATAATTTTAACTTTCTTATTATAAAGCATTTAATATTTTCAAATTCTCACCTCTAAAGTAAATGATTTTTTTAATTTCTTATCAATTGAACAACAAAAATATCGCAATTAGGATTTCACTTCTATGAAACAATTAATTTTATTTTTGTGAATTATGTCATGTATAATTTTTTAATTAATTTAAATATTATTAATAGATTTTAAGATCGATCACAAAAATATCTACTTAATTAAACAAGAAAGATCAATAAATTTATCTCTACTATTTTCATACATCGCCTAAATTTTTTTTAACAAAAAGGGACTCTAGCTATAGCACAACTCTTGTTGGATGAATTAATCATATCAAATATATTTTTACTGACCAAGGTTAAAAAATTATAATAAAAGAAGAGTATTTATCTTTAAAAAAGAATCAAATGTAATATTTTAAGCACCTATTCAAGTTTTGTCATTTTCTTGAAGTGTGTGTTTATATGCAAATTAAATATCTTTTTTAACATTTTTAAATAACTTAAAAAATAAAGCAAGATCATCAATAGAACATTTTTTTTCCTTTTTGTTAATTGTGCTAATAGGGACCACTCTCTTTAAGTATATAAATTAACAATATAAACATTATATATGTACATTAAACTTGTTAATACGAGTGTGGATGAGAATCAACAAAACTCAACCCGTGTAGTGAAAATAATATAAAATATCTAAAATAATATATACCACCCAAGGACCTAGCTTTCTTGGATAAATATGGGAACACGAAGTCATTGTGACACTTACCTTTTTCAAATTTACAAGGATTTAATATTCTGCTTGAAATTTGTCTAATGATTTTGTATTTTTTCTAAATTGTCATTACATTTAGGCCCAAATTATGTACGTACCACCTCTAAATAAGAGTCCTTGCTTTTAAGAACACCCTTTTAAGTCCTAGGGGAGAAAGATTTGACCCTTACAAGAGTCAAGCTCCTTCAAGGAGAATTGAGAGACTTTGACAAATCAAAATCCAAATAAGCACCATCCTTAACACCTTCCTTATGTTTAAAAAAATATTTTGATGACTCAAATCTACCCCTTTTCTACCAAGAATCTTAATTTAAGGGTTTTGCCCTTATATCTAAAGGAGAGAATTTTGAACAATCATCTATCTTTGTCCCCTATAGCATAACACCATCTACACTTGAAGAATATTCCTTCATAGTCCACTAATTGAGTGAAATTTTTGGTACCTGCTTTTATTCATATTTCTATTGGTAAATATTTGAAAATGTTTGTTTCCACAAGAATATAAGAAAATGTGAATGAAGATTAGTCTTTTTGCTATTGCAATACCAGAAAAGAATCGGTTTCATATTACAATCTTGGCTTTGAATAGTGTTGTGATGTTTTTACACATCACCTTGTTGCAAATGGGGATCCCCGCTTTTTTTTGTTTTCTAGGTTACTTGTGGAGTCTTTAGCTATTAGCCTTTCACTTTGAAGAGGTGTAGTATCTTAGGTGGCCATGAGATAATCAAGTCAAGTCTCTCTTTTTAGGATGAATTGAGGTTAATTAGTTCTCTAGGCTTAGGAAATGATTGATTTCATGATGATTATTCCATTGGATTATCATCATTAACCTGCTGAATCATAGATGAAGAGTTAAATTTGGCTAAGGCAAATTATTTTCAATGCTTGGAAGAAGGGTAGGTTAGAGCTCAAATCATCATGAAATTGCTCAAGGTGAAGTGATTAAGTTAGCAAAGTTGGCATCTTGAGATCACTTCTAGTTGAACCCAAAATCATCAAACATCTAGTTGGGCTTCAAATGTGTGAACTTTTTCTTTGTCACTTCCAGTTGGGCTCCACATGTGTGAACTTTCACCTCACATTTCCTTTGCATGAGGATGATCATGATCTTGCTAGAATGTTGCTAAGAAGTTATCAAAGGCTTGATCCATGTGGCAAGATAAGAGAGCGAATGAAGTAGCAAGTTAAGCAATCAATAAAGAAATCACTTCCAGTATCCCCTATAAAGTGTGAATTTTACCTTAGTACTTCCAGTTGCCTCCTCAAAGTGCAACCCATCACTTCCAAAGCTTAAGAAAATGAGTAACCCATCACTTTTAGCACCCTTGCAAATCAGCGAACTTCCAATACAGGTCCAAAAGTGCGACATTGACATCATCACTTCTAGTATGCATCTAAAAGCACAACCTTTCACTTCAAGAGCTTTTGTTACCGAATCAAAGGCATGAACTTCCTTTGATACCTCGAAAGCATGATCTCCCCTCATTCATTTGAACCTTCCACTTCCATTTCCACTAATTTTTCACTTCCTTCCATTCCCATTTCCACTTCCACTTCACATCAGGATCCACGGTAATACAGGTGGAAAATTAGACCCCCTGATATGAAAATCCCCTATCAAATCATACATGAAAATAGTAAAAAATTAGATTTGCAAAAATCAAGCTTTAGAGATGAAAATCAGAGATCAAACAAAGGGAAACCATTTACAACTTTAAAGAATAACTTTGTTCTCTTCTATATCTTGATCAAGGTGTGTTTTCTTTTTAGGTTGTGAGGGCAAGGAATAAATAACTTCATCACTTGAGGGAGACAAGGAAATGCAGGAGATCAATTCATAGTGTTCAAACCCAAAGAAGTAGATATCAAGAAGACAACAAGGTAAAAATGAACATCATTCACACCTCAACATACTTAAGGCAAACTAGAGAAAGAGACTCGGGCTATGGAAGAACATAGTAGCAAGTGATGAGGATCAAATCCAAGATTAAGGCCCATCAACTCACATACAACATCAATATTTCACCACATAAGAAAAGACAAGATATCAAGGAATATCAAGAACTCAAAGAAGAAATTTTGCATAATCTTGCATTTCCTTCAGAAATCCAAGAATCGTTGCCAGTATACCAAGATGGAAGCTCTAGGGTGGAAGTCATCAAGATAGGAAGATGGTGTAATTTGGGAGTATCTCCCACCATGATTCCATTCTTCACTGTAGGTGCTTGGATAATGTTGTGTATCAAGAGATATGCCTCATTCATTTACAACTTGTGATGAGTTACAATGAGCAAGCTAAGGTGGCATCCAATCATCACTTATCCAATCATATCATTCTAAGATAAGGCGTCCAAATTCAATGTATCTAGCTCATCCATCAAAAAGGATAACTACCATGTGGGCACATAGTTCGATGCACCTACCCTCATCATCTATTGGTCAATTATTCAAGGAAGGACATGTGTGTCCCATAAAATGTAATTTTATCATTGGTCAAGCATTAAATGCTTTATAATGGGCATAACAAATCCTAATTAGGGTTTCTATCTGTTAACCTTGGCCATTGATTGTGAATCAATCTAAGCCACTCATTGTAATGGGAGCACTATTTAAGGCTCCACTTCTTCATTTGTAATGGTTAATAGTTAATAGTTAATAGTTAATAGTTCAACAATAAAGAATAGTGAATAGTTTAGTAGAAGATCATTAGTAGTTAGAGTAGAGTAGGAAGAGAAGGCAAATATTGTTGCCAAGACTTTATTGGAAGCAACATATTAATTTCATTGAAGATATGGTGAACTTTATGTGTTGATTCAGCAATCTGCATGGTCTCTACTTCTCATTTATTCTCATGTTGTTTAGATGAATGGAAGAACTTTGTGCATGATTAATGATGAAATTCGTGCATCCATACCACTAACACCTTGTTGATTGAAAAGTGTCTTGCATAGTCAATTAGATCCATCTTAGCCAAGCTTAACTTTAATTATCACTCCTTCATTTATATGCTTCACCTTGAGGGTATCCATTCTTTTGAGCAGTGATTTAAAAATCATTAGATATCCCTAGAAGATCGCACTAGCCTTGTGGAGATATTTGTTGCATGTGAAAGCAAAGCTTAGTTGGGTTTCATCAAAGATTATCCATCGCTCTTGCATTCTTAGGATTAGATTAGCTTCCTCAACCCTCATCCTTTTTCCTTTTTTAAGTTAAGAAAAATTCCACGTTCCAAAAAAATTCAAGCATTCAAGATTCGATGTAACTCCACCTTGTGATTCCAACAATATCACATCAAACAACTAAGTCTATCCAAGAGAACGCCAAGACCTAACATTCAGAACCTTGGAGTCATCCAATTTTATCACGAAGTTTAGCACTTGGGAGGATTTTGTTCAAGAGAGGATAAAATACTTAGTATTTTATTATGTGTTGCATTGTGCATGAAAAACACATCAACAAATAGCATGAACTAACTTAAATTTTAGACTCGTATGTAATTGCACAAGCACCTTTTATCGATAAAGTAAACAATTTTGCCTTATTTAATCTATATTTTGTGTGCAAATATGAATGATATATATGGTTTTTGTGATGTTATATTCAGTCCTTGAATTTCATGTCTCATTTTCAACATCTTTATATGGAAACAAACCATATTCTGAGCAGGTCATAAGTTGTGTCACTGGTTCAAACAACCTTTTGTTGTGAAAACATGATTTCATTCATAATGTTGTTGATTCCCAACCTTCTTATGAAACACTTACAAAAAAATATGCTAGGAATGCTTGAGTTGTGCATATTATAGTTTGTTGATTGAACAAATCGCGTGTCTGGAACAACAATATAGGTTTCAATTAATCTTGGTGCATCACCTTAGTGATAGTTATAGGTCATTTTTACAGTATTCTTGAATTATTCTTTCCCCTTTTCCTAGTTGGAGTAGTTTTAGGTGAATCGTCGAGGGGGACGAACCCTCTCTAGAGGTCCACTCCAACGTTTAGGCAACCCACAAGCCTAGAAGTGTTCCCATGTATCAATAGGAGGTTAAGTTGAGAGCTTAATCATGGGTGTAACTTTGCCAATAAAAAGAACATTCATTCTTATTTTTATTTTTGTAAGTAGAATATTAATTTAAAATAATGATGCAATTTACTTGTAGTGTGATAAATCAAGATTCAAAATCGTTCCATTTCGAATCTTTTCCCTTATTTAAACGTCGAACCTCTAAATTCTCATAGGGACCTCCCAAAATTACTTCTAGGGCCCGTCTAATTATTTTCATAGATTCTTTCATTTCCTCGATTCAAAGCAAATAATGAGCTAACGAATCTCCTTCTTTTTGCTAGTGGATTTCCCAATCCAATTCATCGTAGCATTCATAATGATCCACTTTACGAAGATCCCATTGGATTTCGGTAGCTCGTAGCATGGGTCCTGATAAACTCCAATCTATTGCTTCTTCTCTACTAATAATGCCTACTCCCTCAACTCGTTTCAAAAAGATAGGATTTTGTGTAATAAGCCTTTCATATTCTGTCACTTTTGGGAAGAAATAATAGCAAAAATCTAAGCATTTATCTATCTAACCATAGGGTAAATCTACAACTACTCCTCCAATAAAAAAATAATTATGCATCATTTGCATGCTCGTGGCAGCTTCAAATAAATCATGTAATTTCCTTCTCTCTTAAAATATAAAAGAAAGGAGTCTGCGCACCAATATTAGCCATGAAAGGTCCAAGCCATAACAAATGAGAAGCTATACGACTTAACTCTAGCATAATCATTCTAATATAGCTAGCCCTTTTAGGTATTTGAATATTTTCCCATTTTTTTGCCGCATTAACTGTTGTCACCTATGTGAATATAGTAGCTAAATAATCCCATCATGTTACATAGGGGAGATATTGAACAATTGTTCAGTTCTCAACATTTTTTTCCATCCCTTTATGTAAATAACCTAATATAGGTTCACAGTCAATAACATCTTCACCATCTAGAGTAACAATCAGTCGAAGAACACCATGCATTGATGGATGATGAGGACCCATACTTACCATCATGAGGTCTTTCTCCCTAACAACCATAATCATAACTCTTCCCCGGTTTTTCAAAAATCAATGAGAACAAAAGAAAGAGTGACTCATTAGGATTTGGAATTAAATAAACCATAATTGGATCTGAAAATTTCATTCGAAATTAATGTGGTCCATGCATATCTAATTAACTGATTAAACTTTTGCAACAATGTTTATCTTTCTTGAATAGATAAATCAAAAGTCGTTTACGTTTACCCACAATTTTCCATAAACCTCTTTGGGACGAGTAGTCTCTTCCATGTAGGTCCAAATGTTCAGTAAGTCTTTTAATTCAACCAGTTAAATAACATACTTGAGATTCAACATATCCTCTTTGTTCTCTAGGAATTAGAGAGGGGCAAATGCATAATTTTTTTATCATAAAAAAATATTCCAAAGTTCAATATTATTGATTTCATTTAGAGTAATAAAAGGAATGAGATCTATTTTTTTTTGTTCACTCATTTTGCCATGTACATAGTTTATGTATGACCTTTTTATTTTATTTTTTGAAAAGATGGGGATGACCTTTGAGAAAGTTGACTCCTTTTAAAGAAGATTCATAAAAACTTTTCATTTTAGTTTCTTGACTTTTAGATTTTATCCTTTATTTATAATTTTTTAACCTAACATATTTTTAAAAAGAAAATTGAGCATAGGAAAGGGTTGCATTTCAATTGGCTAAGCACAATTGATGAGGATGATGACATGTTCCTTGGATACACCATCCACCAAGGTTCAAACCCCTATAAATATAATAAAAGGGTTGAGGTCAATATCATGCCTCTAGAAAATTTGGTAAAATAGATACCTCTTAGTCATTCATTCTTGAAAAATAAATCAATTGTTTGTGCTACTCATGATCAAGCTCACTATTAGCTCCAAACAATAAGTGTTTAATTTGGTACTTCACTCAAACTTAGAGACAAGAGTTCCTAATGAGCAGCTATCAAACCCCATTATCTTGGTCCATTTATATTATCAATCCGAGGACGTGCATCTTGAAATGAGATAGCATGGTATGTGTACTTAGAGCTTGAAGGAACAATTCTATCCTAGATTTAAGCAAATGAAATGTTGAATAAGACTACATAAAGAAATAATGTATTCCTATATTACAACATAGGAAAATTGCATTAACTTCTATTGTCAAGAATATGAACTTATCTAATCTATGTAGAAACAACTGTTTTATTCTGTTGTGGCTGTAGGAACATACAACAAATGACAGTTTAGAGGCTACATGAGTAGACAACGAACAATTTACCAGAAAAGAATTAAACAACTTTGAAAAGTAAAGTGTGTAAAAAAAAATGTACAGAATCCTCACCAAGTGGGCCCCCTTAAGTGAGTCTTCTGGATGACAAGCTACAACAAAGGTTAACTATAAAACTTCCATGATCAAATCAAACACCATAAATTGCTCAAACAATAAGTTTGTTTCTTTATTTAGGAAAAAAACAACAACATAACATAGTCTGATATTATAATAGCAACTAACTAAATCAAGAAACTTGAGAAGGATTTATAACATTCATCCTATAACAGTTTTCCACAATAGCGATCCACTCCTAGTATCTAGGTGGAGGCTTTATTTAAAATATAAAGTCTAAGAAAGCTAAGAAAAATAGGACTCTGTTATGTCCTTGAAGACTTGTACAATCTTTCCCAGATTTTCTCTAACATCAAACATGGTCATTAATAAAAGACATCAATAGCTCACGACCAATCTTGTAGGCTCTTAAACATCCTTGGACAGTTGGTGTCCAAGCTGTAACAATCTTTGACCCTTTCATGCCTCACTGTCCAGACCTATCCATGATCATCATGCTGCTAATACTCGAGCCTTGTTTCATAATAAAAGTCTTCTTGCGCGACTGCATCACCAGGGTTAGTACAAGGACATCTATTCACATTCATGATCATTCATTGCAACATATTCATCATCACACAAAGATAATATTAATACTTATATTTGCATTCATAAAGCTTATTATTTCATCGCAACAAAAGGTCTCGGACTAAGGATAACATGACCAATACCTAGGCTCAAAAAGGTAGTTAAAGTATAACATATTATATAACAGTCTTGAGTATAAAGGCCGTAAGTATCATAAAACAATTGCAATTAAAGACATAACTAAGATTCATCACTATTAATGCCAACAGGTTGCTAAAACAACTTGAGATTATTATATCACTTCTCAACAACAAAACAACGTTATAGCTATCTCAAATTTAAAATTTTATATTTAATGTGATATGGGTGGGGTTATATAAAAATTATTCATTACCATCTCTATCTATATGAATTTTTACATGAATATTGACATATAAAAAAGAGTGTTTTAAGAACATACCTATTTAATATTTCAAGATATTAGATGACAAGCACTTAAAGGAATAACTATGTTGATTGAGAAATATTTTCAAGAAGAATGACTATATATTTAAGTAAATAGTTATCATTGTATGACAAGGATACTTTTAGAAATCTCAAATACCATCAAATTTCATAAAGATGAGTTAGGTCTTAGTATTTCAAGGGGT
Organism: Cryptomeria japonica; assembly: GCF_030272615.1. Lineage (NCBI taxonomy): Eukaryota > Viridiplantae > Streptophyta > Pinopsida > Cupressales > Cupressaceae > Cryptomeria > Cryptomeria japonica. Next base: position 194,306,400 of record NC_081407.1, on the reverse strand, counting down.
TAATGATAACATTGGTTGTTGATAAAAACCTTGTTAGTACTAGATTGTCTAAAGATATTCATTAGATAAATAATATGAATTATCATGATTGGTTGTGAACAATACTTGATTTTCTATAAATTCTTAACCATTGTATGAATTCTAAATGTTGGGCAATAAATTTTTCATAGTGACTACTAGGCACCAAAATAACTCTCCTAAATCCTCTCTGGATGGTTTAAGGATAATTCTAATAGTGGGTAATCTCTCTTACTCTTTAAGAACAACTTAAACTAGAGATTATCTTCCTATAGATATGCCTTAATAGGTACTTAAATAACAAAAATATGGATAACCAGAATGACAAACAATAGTTTCACCCAACTACAGAATTAACCCCAATAATTGTCACTAGGTCAAGAGCGATCAACTACAATTCAACCTTTATGATCAATACCTTGCACTTGCATCAATAGATAATTACAATGGTACACACCTTTGTAACGATTTTATTTACACTTCTTCAAACATTGACAAAGTATAGGTATACTAAACATGATCCTTTGAGGATTTAACAATTAGGTTTTCTTTGAGGTTTTCCCTAGTTTTTTTCTAACATTGAATCATGAACTGTTGCAAATGTGAAGTTGATGGTGTGTCAGTATGGTTGTCATTAATGTCAACATACTGATTCTTTGTTGGTGTTTCAATTATTGGTTTGTGCTCCACATTTTTGATATGTTGCAGTTGTATTCATGAAGCTTTGGTACGTTGTTCGATGTTGCCTTGGGATGTCATGCTTATGATTTAGCGCTCCAAAATTTGTGCTCTGGAAGTATACTCAGTGATGATTATATTTGACAGTTTGCAATTCTCTGCATTTCTCCAAATTTCTAGTTTTGATGATGATATTTTGGATTTATGTTGTTCATGTCTTTAACTTTGTTATCCTGATTCAAGACGTGATAACATGCTCCAGAGTCATGGTTGCAAATATGTTCATTCCGGGTCCATTTGACCTTGAATGTTCTGATTTTTCTATGGTGATTGTGGTGTATGGATAACATGTTGTTTTAATTGATGTAGTGCATTGTGGTGTAATCCACTTCTCATTCCTTTCCACCATGGGAATGTTTAGTGTAGACCTATTTCAATTTGGATTCTGGATATTCTTTGGCCAACTTGGGAGACTTCTATTTAAGATATTAGTATAAATAAAGGATGATTGTATATAGAAGCAAGTGGATTGAAAAAGAAAATCTATTTTCTATTAATGCGATTTTGTGCAAGGTTGTGTGAAGTTGTGGTTGAGCAGTGTGGTAGTGTGTTGTTACTATTTGGTACCGCGGGCAGTGAGCCAAAGGTTTCTTTTGGAATTGCAGCGTAGTTGTAGTTCTACTACAACTTATTTTTCCTTCTTCTTCTTTTGGCCAATGAGCCTTTTTCTAGCGGGATGGGCAGTGAGCCCACCTATAGTGAGCCACCCTTTGTAAAAATCACCTTAATAGGTGTCACCCTAACAGGTGTTATACTTGAGAATTAACATTCTCCATGGTTTTTCCCTTCTCGGGTTTTCCACGTAATATTTGGTGTTTCATCTGTATGTTTCATGTGTGTGCTCTCTCATGCTTATATTTGTTTATGGTTAAGTAATCATGAATTAGTTTACCGGATCTATTTATGTGGAATAAGTAAAAGATTTTAATTGACAACTGATTCACTCCCCCTCTCTGTTGTCTGAGATATTCAACAAATGGTATCAAAGCCTGGGTCACAGGTTTAATCACCCTCGCTTGCGTTGGGGGGCGATTGTTGCACAATGTGCGCCCTTGGTCTCCTTGTGTTGTGTAACACAATGCTAGGATTTGTGACATGGCTTAAACATCTCCTATGGATTATATAAGTTTAGTGGTTGTATCGGGCATTAACAGGTCGATCTTTTGGTGCAATGACAACCATACTTCTAACATGACCAACATACATTTATCTGCCCCTATTTCATATATTAGACTACTAACGAATATTTTATGTTTGAAATTGATATGGAGGATTTGAGTTTTGCAAAACACAAATGAATAATAAAGAACTAGATTGCATTCATTTAAAAGCACCACAATATTTATCAAATCTTTTCTATATTTGCACTATTAAATATGGTGAAGGAAAATATTATAACAACAAGAAACCTATCATTTTTTTTTATTCAAAATATTTTTAAAATTATTACAACTAATCAAAGGAATTTATGATTATAAATATCCCTTGTTGTAGCTTTCCGTCTATAAATTATAAGTGATAGCCCACTAATTGGATACTATAGAAAGCTTATAAATCTCCAGACGTTTGTTCGATAAAAATATGGAGTGACCAACCCTTTGAATTGATGAGACAAATGAATATAGATCTAAAAACACGACTACATGAGCCATGAGTGAAGAAACATGTAGATGCAAAATCACAAAGATATGTTATGTCATAGTCACAATCATGATAAGTTCCTTTTTTATATCTATAAAAACATGATAAAGAAGAGGAAAACATTATGCACATTATTGAATTACAAGTTTTAAATGCTAATGACGTAGTCAAGATCAAGGGGTCTTATCAAACTACCCAATCTTGCAACCTTTACATATCATCCACCAAAAATAACTCATATGAAACAAAGTTTGAAACATGTATTCATTACAAAATTCTTCAAGAACACTTACATACATGGAGGATTTCAGCAAGAAACATAATTCAAAAATTATACAAGAGTTTTGGGCACTTCATGCCTTCAAATCTTCAAATTCTCTTGCCTTCAACTTTGTTGGCTACACTCCTCTTTGGAAATATCATTTTTTTCCTTTCATCTTAAAGCTCTCATGGCTACCTTGAACACATCCAACACACCTACAAAATTCTTCTTTCTCTTCTTTTATCTTTTTGCTCTTGACAAGGTAATTGCCTACACTCTTCCTCATGCAATTCTCTGGAGCAACTTGTAAGTTCATTCTCCAACCTTGTTGCTATTGATTGTTGCTTCTTACCACCATTGAAGAATACATTTTATATAGATATTAGAAACCTTGTGAGACATCACAATGAGGCACCCAAATCTGCCCTTTCATTTCCCTCCAATTGTCTTTTGAACTTTCTATGTATATGCTTGAAATTCTTCATCAAATGCTTCCACATATGGCACCCAAGCTTGCTAAACTATATCAAATAAATTTTTATTGCAAATACCTTTGAAAATTAAATAAAAACAAGAACCAAGTCTTTCTCTTTGGTATTGAAGGTTTTTGAATTATTTTCTCAAAAATCACTACCTTTTCCCTTCATTTTGGGCACTTGAAATGAAAGAATAAAACAAGAATGGACTACCAATGGACATTTTACTTATGAACACTTTATTAAGTATCCAAATTGTTTAAATTAATTCATTTTCAATTTATAATATGCCAATTATTACATTCAAACTTTGAAACCTTGCAATTATGCAATATATTACTTGGGGCTAAATTCCTGGCAGGGGCTCTAATCTTTCTACAAAAAGTGTGCTTGGTAAGCTAAAAGTGCAGTGCACTACAAAAAAAAGAATACAAATGGATGTGTTTGATCAGGTGGTATGCTGGTATGAAATTTAGCATTCAAAAGTATTGGGAAGTAGAGCGAAGATCAACAAGGAAAAGGGCCTGATGTGGGTTTGATGTCCATGGGTCATTGGATGTGGTCCTTCTTTGTATGGACTAAGGTGACCTTTAGATTAAGGTCAAAACTCTCAATAAAAAATAGTCTTTGACTAATCAAAACAAAAAACCTCCTAGACAAGCCAAAAAGGGAGCTCGATAGATATGAAAAGCTCAATCAAATGTGTTGCAAGTGTAACAAGGTAGGATATGAACTATCCAAAAACTATTGTTGCCATGGTAAAAAGGTAACCCCATGTACAATAGATGAAGTAGTACACACATGACCCAATAAAACTATAGTTGCCTAATAAAAGAAACCTCAAACACAAAATGAAATGTCTAATCAAATCACACGAGATCTATACAAAATGATTCAGACTCAAATATAATATTGCCTACCACTAAAATAAAAAAGGCCACATGATGTGATGCCAGCCCATGGGGGCGAAATAAAAATTTTAATTTTTTAAAATGCCAAAAGCGTACCAGTACCATTTGCATCTAGCCAAAAATACCTAAAAATATGCTAGAAAATTGTTGTAAAAATAATCCTTGGATCAAACAATTGTATTTGCGAAAATAAGCCTGGAGGCAAAAAAATATTTTCGTTTATCTATAGATGTCGTACGAATGATGATGACCAAAAAATCCTCTGATGGAGTATTTGTGATCTTCATCATTTAATTTATCAATCCAAGACGGTATCCATGGCTGTATACAAAAAGGAATTCAAAAAACTTGCTTGACAATCTCTTCTAAAGAACACTTGCATAAATGAAAGCTAATCTAAGGCACATTTGCATGAAAGGAAAGGATAACCTAAGACACACTTGAAAAAATTGAAAAGGCTAAACTAATTCACACTTGTTGGAAATAAAATACTTGCTTGAATTCAAAATTTACTCTAAGAAATTCTAGAAAATACATTGTTGGAAATGAAACTAGTCCATCTTATTTCCTCGGGATGAAACAAGCCTTTCTAACCAACCCCTTTTCTCAAATGATTACAATAGATTTATAGAATTTATATTCCATATCTAACTAACCAATCCACTAGAATTTGGATCCAAGATCCTATTTTTGTGGGATCGTTAACAAAACTTTGAGAAAACTGACATTGTTGTCCTTCATCCTGCCAACCTGTCTCTGTCATTTATGTCCTTCAAAAGGGGTTTTATACCTTGAAGCCTACTTTTGATATCATTTTGAAATTTTGAATTTTGTTAATAAACGAGGGAGATATTGTCATTTTACGGAGACTGCGTTTTTCACAATTTTTGGGTGCCTAATTTTTAGGAAGTCATAAGTTCTCAACATGAATGGAGGAGTTACTCATAAACTCACTTGATAAAATCATATTTTATCATCATGAAGAAGATTCTACAAGCATACAATCACATTGGAGTGCTTTAGTAAGTTGAGTTATCTTTGTTGGAGAAAGATAACGTAGTGTAGTGTGCAACTACAACTTGCATGAAACATATACTTTGGCCATTGATTTACGAATGATTGATTCTCTTTGATTTTGCATGAATGTTGCAATGCATTGGGATTCTAGAGGAGTCCTAGTTACCTTCTCATAATGTCTTCAAATCCTTATCTGGAGCTGTTTGGAGTTAATGTGTGGAGCTCTCTGCTGTAAATTTTTTAAAGCTTCTTCTTGCCATGAGTTATTTAATACCTCATTCAACTGTATTTTAATATCTTTCACACTCATGGAGACATATTAGAAGCAATTTGGATCACATTTATTTACTAAAAATAAATAAAATTTTTACTTATTATTCTACCTTAAACAAACTAAAGAACTTCCAATTATTACTCAAATCCACTTCTACAACAATACACTAAGAATAAATAGATGATTTTAATGGGTTAAATATGAGACAATTTATGGTCTTCTCATCCTCTAGGATCCCCAAGGAAAAAGTGTCTAAATTTGACAATTTGAAAGGTATTCTTGGGGGTTTTTGATCCTTTTGGATGCAATGGTGAGGTCGAATTTGGCTCAAACTGCTCCAGACAATCAATTACCTTTCAGAATCGATAACTAGCTCACTTCAAACCCTCAATCAATGTGTGATAAAATATGTATTCAAAAAGATCAATTCTTTGATACATGAAGGATTTAACTTGACCAAAGATCTAATACCGTGTTGAAATGATAAAGAACCCATCATGAAGTTGCAAACTTCAAAGATCAACCAAGAAAAATATCAACCACAAGAGAATGTTGCAACATGATCTTGCATGAACAAGAGAAATGATATTGATCAAATACAAATAAAAATGTGATATGATATATTATACAAGCACATTGTATATATAGGCAAGGTGTGATGATGTAGGGACAACTAAACCTTCATACAAACATTTAACTGGCTAATGCAAAATGATAAATGCCTAAAGAAAATATTAAATAATGAGACATGACCTTATATCTTCTATAATGCCACCTAAGATAACTAACATGATCTTATGAACATTATCAAATGACAAGCTACATAAAGTAGATTAACGACAACTAACTTAAATGCAAGCTAGGTCCTAAGTAAACTTAACATGTGAATAGGTTATAACTAAGAACTAGTTAGGATATAACCACATTCACACTAACTAAAATTAATCTAAATAACAAAGATTGGAGTACCATTATGAACACCAAATATCTCAATTAGACTAGGTTCCATAGTTTTCTATCTGAACTAGGCTCTCCAAGTGGCACATGCATCTAGAACAACATCACAAAACCCCACAACCTTCTCTTGTTGGGTCTCAAATGTTCATTTATAGGAAAAGACCTGGCTCATTGATCAACCCCTTCTTTATCATTCCACTTATAGGGAAATCTATGGTCTGATGTGGGCTTTCTTTAAAAACACTATTTTAGATTACTTCTTGAATGATAAAAAATTAGAATTATTTTCATATTTCTTGCCAAAACTAGGATCACCTAATTCAAAAAGAATATTTCTTCAGCAAGAACTATAAAAGATCAAGCTTCCCCCTTTTCCCAAGTTGGATTACTTCTTTTGGTCCATAAACACTAAAGAAAATTTCTTAGTCAAATCTACCTATAGTTTGTTGTTAGACAATGCCAACCACATTTTGGCGAAGGTTGTGGAACAACCAATATCTCCCCAAAATTAACTTCTTTTGGTGGACAACCACACATAACACAATCCTCAATCAAGAAAAGCTTAAAGTGCGGATTTCAGATGCTAAATAGATGTGTTCTTTGTCAATGTGGCGAGGAAATAGTTCCACACCTTCTTCTACATTCTCCTTTTTCAAGAGATATTTGGGGACTCGTGCTACAAAAGCTTCAAATCAACTAGTCAATGAATCAAGCCTTCCCCACTTTCATTGAGAATTGGTTCTAACCTCTCCCACACCACCTCATTAAAGAATTATGGAGACAAATCCCCCCACACATGCGTTGGAGCCTATGGAAGGAAAGAAATAATCAGATCTTCATAGATACTAAAAGAATCTTAGAAGAGGTTTTCATCGCTTTCTCTAAGCTTCTACTTGATAATATTTTTGTCACCTCTTGGTCTACTCTAGATTCTCCTTCTCACACCTTAGATGCCAATATTGCTTCTTAGTAGGGCTTACCCTTGACATTCTTTAAAGTTGACAAAACTAAGAAATTAGCTTGAATGAGAGCTAAACAAATGCCTCCCCTTGTTGTTTGGTTCAAACTCAACTCTGATGGTGCAATCAAGGGTAACCCGAGCCTTGCTAGTGGAGAGGGCATCTTGCGTCCCTGTACAAGAGTTGTCGTGGAAAGATATGTTGGTGGTAATGGGATTAAATACAAATAATATGGTACACGCCATTGTCGTACTCTGAGGTATTAAAGTTTCCCTGTCTATTGGGATCAAAAACCTCATCATTGAGGGGGACTCTAAACTTATCATAGATATAGTCAAAGGAATTATTCAACTAGGATGGGATTTCAAGGACATTATTAATGATATCCCAAAACTCCTTATGGGGCTTGATGAGTTTGAGTTAGCTCACATATAGAGAGGTAATCATGGTTGTTGTTGTAATGACTAATATGAGGTCTAATCAACAAACCTTACGATGCTAGAGGAGTTTTGATTGCTTCCCAAAAAATGTTATAAACCTCCTCTCTAAGGAGTGGAAAATTCCCAACCTTTATAATGAATGTTGATTTTTATTTGGTTTGGGTGGTTTGGGTCCTTTTCTATAATCATATCTTTTTGTGATATGGTGAGGGATCGGGTTTGATTATGCATGAGTTTCACATAGTTGATATCGGGGGATGGTTTATGTATAGGAGGTCTTTTTCTATGATTTGGAAGTTGATTCCTACATGGCAATGACTCAAAATTATTCCTAAACAACTATGTGGGTCTTCCACCTGATGTGGATCCTCTTCATGTAGATTACCAACATGGTGCAAAATTGGACTCAACGTTATTATTACAAGACACTCTCTACTCGTAATAATTATATTTGTACTTGGTATATCCATGATGGGATTTGTATTGATAACTTTTACTCCCATGTTAAGGCATTGATTTCAAATGATTATTTGATAGTGACTTATGGTGTGAGGAGATCCTTCTCCTAGTGTAAGGAAAGTACCCCTACTTATGAAATCACAATTTATAATTAATTTTGATATTGTTAGGTAGTAATTTTTATTACCTTAGCATGCATCCTAAATTAATTAACATCTTTTTAAAGTTTGTTTTTCTTAATATTGTCTCTAATTTAGGGTGGTTAAGAATTTGTTAGGAATCTAGCTTCTGAGAAGAGAACACACATTTTATCCTCTCTAGTGTATGTTATGATCTGTAAAATGGGAGGAGACAGAGTGAGAATTGAACCTAGGTCTTGTGAAGAACTTTGTAATTGTGCCACTATATAGAATATTTGTAGTGAGGGTAAGGTATCTTTTTTCTTGGAATGTCTAAATGGGCATGATGGAAATGTGTCCATTCAATTTGCTAGTTCTTAAGGCAATCATTGGGTGTGAGTCAAGGGGTTCCTCTTTGAGGTAGATGAGGAAGTTATTGCTCAAGCCAAATAAGTTATAGACAATGAAAGTCTCACTCTCTTTTTCAAAGATAGTGAAAAGACGATTAAGCTTCATGGGGTTTCTGATAAGGCTTTTAATGTATTCATTCTTTGAACATGGCCACATTGCGGTTCACAACTATGATATTTGTGACAAGATGACGAAGGGACTCTCTGAACTGAAGGCCAAAATCCAAGACCTAGATGTTAATTGTAGATCAAACTATTAAATATAGATAACAATAACAAAAAATCATTATAAGGAACACAAAAGACACCAGAATACCCTAGGAAAACCTTCCTCTTGGAGGTGAAAAAACCAAGCAATTAATCTCAAATCTTATTAGACAAAATCAGTATAAGTCTTTACAAACTTGCTTCAACACTTGAAGCACTTAGAATCGGTTGTATATGAACAATAGAGTGATGAATCCAAACTAGGGCACAACAGTACAATGGACTTATCTACAATATGCTTGAATGTTGATCAAGGAAGACAAATCATGAACACCATTCACTGCCTCTGAATGGATTCATTGTCCCTAAAAGGTAGTTCGTTGACCTTAAGAGATGATTAATTTTCCTTGGAAGAGATTCACTGCTCTTTGAAGGTTCATTGTCCTTGGGAAAAACTTCGCTGACCTTAGATGATAATTCATTGTCCTTAGGAATAGTTCGTTGATCACTGCTGAAGGAGATCGCTGAATAAATGAATCTATTCACTGATTGTGTGTTGATACAATGATTTAGACTTTGTATATATATGTGTCTTAGCCTCCCAATTCACCCTGAGCTAGCTTATGAGAAGAGCAATTTAATTACAATATAATGCTTTAGGTTTGGCGCCCAATATAGGGTCAGCCCCATCAACACGTTTCAATACAAGTTATGATTATTGCATATAAATCATGACTAAGGCCAATAGGCCAATTAGTCACATACACGTGCTAGCTCGGTCCTAGAAGGGATTCGACCTAGCTATACCATCAACACTAGAAGCCAAGATAATTAACCTGTCCAATTTCATCTCTAAGGTCATGCACAAGTCCACTACCACTCTTTGCCTACTACAAAATAAGGAACTCAAGAAGCGCGAAGATGATAGAGGAAATCACAAGGAGTTGTTTAAATTTCCCATTGAGACTAGGGCCAAATTTTTTGGCTAGCTTTTTTCTTTTATATTTTGTTGTTTTTATAATATTTACTATAGACTCTGTTTAACTATTGATAATGATACTTTAATGTGTTTTTAAAGTGTTGTAAGTGGTTCGTGGACCTATTTTATCACCTTGTGGGCTTTTTATTTTTTAGGGTCAATACCCTTGTTTTGGTGCTTAATTTTATCAAAAACATCTATTACAAAATTTGAAAATACTTTACACAAAACAACAACTATTAAAAAGATTATTGTCCAAAATGTAAGCTAAGGGAAACAAATGCCCAAAGATAAATAAACCCAAAGAATTCCACATATAACTAAATATGGTCACCTTTTGAACACGAGATTCCATGGAAAACAATAAGAATCCATCTATTGACTCACATCTAATCATACCCACATATTTTTCAGCTTATGTAATCTTAGTATAATAAAAAATTATTTTTTAATGACATTAGATTTCCACAATCTATAGGTAATTCTGCATTAAACAATTTTTGTTTTGTTTTGAATAGACCTTTATTTATATCGGCAACATCTATTAAGATATCAAGATACACATTTGATCATTATTAATTAATTGAAAATAAAAGATATATTATATTTTAATTTTTAATTTTTAATTAAATAAAAATTAGAGTTAAAAAGTGCATTCTGGTATCTCAATAGACAGTTCGATATATGTACGAGGTAAATAGGCATGTAGACGCAGTCGTAAGAAGAAACAAATCATAATATCCTCGACTGTACGGGTCCATAATACAAGGGCCCCTCATCTTTGGCTGGATATACCGACTTTTTGGAAAAGTTCCAAAGCAAATAGAGTAGGTAAGTAGGTACCGACTGTTTGGGAAATTGCATTTTGCAAAGCGCTTTCGATCGGTGTACTGTTTTGGGAACGAAAATTTTCAATTTTCAAAGAATGAATACCTAGGTACATTAAAAGCAGTTAACGTGTAATTGGGAATGGTTGATTAGTAACTCGACCTCCAAATTTGATACATTTCACACGTCATGTCAGACTACCAGGGTGGAATAAGAACAGTACCAGAAAGACGGCTTTCTTAGCCATTAATCCCTTCCTCTTTCTATATAAGTTCGTGAAAGGGCCTTCCGATTTCTATGTAATCAAGCTGTTGTTTCACAAAGTTGCCAGGTCAGAAGCTACTCTGAAGTATAGTTCATCAATAAGGAATTGAGAATACCCAAATCAATTCTTTCCCTCATCAAAAGCCACTTTGAAGATCAATCCTTCAGTTAAGAATTGAAATAGCCCATATAAATTCTTTACCTGAGAAGAAGCCACTCTCCTGAAAATTGAGAATACCCACAATAGTTCCTTACCTTAATCTGTTCAATTATATTGTGTGGCTGTGAAAAAATGACTATTGGTATCCCTTCGCCCCAGAAAGGAAAGGAGAGGAAGGGTTTGAAAACAGAGAGGAGTCCCCTGCTGCCCAAGAAGAGCCAAGATGTGGAGGGGGTGCATGATGGATTCAATGGCGCATCATTCTCTGGGGCAGTGTTTAATCTGTCAACCACTGTGGTGGGGGCAGGGATAATGGCGCTCCCTGCCACTCTCAAGGTATTGGGGTTGGTGTTGGGGATATGCCTCATCGTGCTTGTGGGCTTGTTGACCGATGCATCCATCGACTTTCTGCTAAGGTTCAGCAAGGCTAGTAGGGCGGCTTCTTATGGTGGTATCATGGGAGACACCTTTGGGAGAACGGGGAGGATGCTGTTGCAGATGTGTATTACTGTTAACAACTTTGGGATTCTTATCGTTTACATTATCATTATAGGTATGCCTCATATTGTTTTCTTTTGTTTTAAAGGTTCTGTAGTTGCTTGGAATATAGAATCAATAAACCATAGTTTGAGAGTTTCCAGAGGTCTGTGGTTAACTCTCCTGTTTCAATTATGAGTGAGCCGTGAGTAGTTTGAGGGTGAGACTTGGCCGCTCATAAAACAAAGCAAAGAATGCACAGAAAATGTGGTTTATTTAGTTTTACTGATCAAAAACCCAATTTTGAGTAGCCCATTTTTTAGCAGAGGTTTTTCGCCGAACGGTTGTGGTTTCCATCTTGTCATGTCCAAGAGTTTCATTAACATGGACGAACCCAATTCGATTTTCGAATACCTATTACGGACTTGTCTTTTCATGTCCAAAAATTCATTAGTCGAATACCCTCTTGTGTTGCTAGTTTTAAAAGCTTTATAGTGATGAATGAACACGATTCCATTATCAAAAATATCCACCCCAGTCATGCCATGTCCAAGAGTTTCTTAGCTCTGGATTAAACCAATTCTATGCTCAAATACCTACTTCATTCCTGCCATTTTCAAGAGTCTTACGGAGGAACCCAGTTAGATCACCCACGTCAGTCTCGACATGTCCATGATTTTCTTAGCCATAGAAGAATCAATTCCATTTCAGAATAATCACTTTAGTCTTCCATGTCCAAAAGATTTTTGGTTATGGATTAGAACCCAATACCATGCTCGAATACCTCAGTTTTGCTTCGATATCCAATTTTATTCTTGAATCCATTTGAGTCTTTCCATGTCCAAGCGTTTATTACTTACGGGTGAAACCATTTCCATTTTCTAATTCACCTCCTTCTGCAAATTTGGTTTTTGTTGCCACTCGGATAATAGAACCAGAGCAACAGTAGCAAGCTCCAAGCCCCTTTGTCAATGTTGATGTTTCTAGATCAGTGGATAAAGAGATTCTTTCGTTTCAAAATTGAATGCAGGCTGACTGGTCTTCTGTTGCTCTGTATTTTAAATTTTGGATGAAATTAGTCATGTCTTTTGAGTTCTCAATCAAATTTCTTTGCCATGTAATTTCTACTCTCTACATGCTATAATACATCTTATTTTTAAAAGTTATTGAAAAAATTATACCGTGCTTGGTCCTTTAGGTATTTCATTTGCCTTTTTCTTTGGACATTGTATGTTTCTAGGGTTCTTTTAGAAATGTATCGAAGATGAGGTGATTTGACAAATGCTCTGGATTTTTTTCAACAACTTCCTTATGATTTGAAGGCTAGTTTTGTGTCTTTTTAAGCTGGCTTTACACGGGAATCAAATGCTGCCACGTTTATTATGTCCTCGTAGAGCTTTTGTGGTGGATTCAGCTGTTGGGAGGATGGTGCAGGTGACAGAGAAACTATATGTAACCATTTGAATAACCGCCCTGCTAAGTGAATTTGTGTTTGATTGCCAATAAAGTTTTAGAACCAAGGCAATTTATATTCCTATCTGCTTGGCTTGTCATACCTTCACAATATTCTTATGTTAATAGAGCTACAAATCACATATATTGGCGTTGTGGTATCTAATAAATGTTCTTCTTGGAGACTTAAGTTGGGGCATCTCCCGTAGAAAGCTTTCAAGATAAGGTGAACTGATCTGACAAATCTTGAATATGTAATTCATGTCTGTTGTACTCTTTTTTACAGCTATAGTTCACAACAGTTTTGAGAATGAAGAAAATCCTTTGTCCATTAGATGACTGTATTTCTTCGACAGAACCTTTTAAGTACTGCCTTCAATTCCACCATTAACAACTGCACTGTCATTTACTCATATTTTGAATAGTATACAAGTTCTTGATGTTGCAATTTTATCTTCTTCCTTGACTGTTTGTTGGATGAAATTAGTCATGGGCTATGCTCAAGATGGTACGTTTCATGAGGTTTTCTTCAATGGCTGATGATCTGGAAACATATTTTTTGGTTCATAAGTACAGACTGGTGTTGTGATATTTTTTTTAGCACTAGAAGTTTCAGCAGCTCATGGAAGATGTATTGATCATGGGCAGGTGATGTGATTTCTGGAACATCATCAAATGGTGTGCACCACGCTGGTCTATTTGAAGAATGGTTTGGAGTTCATTGGTGGAGTGGTCGTACAGCTGTGATACTTCTAACTATGGTTTTTATTTTGTGCCCGCTGGTGTCTATGAAGAGAGTTGGTGAGTGTTTCAACAATTAGATTAGCTCGTAGATATCATCTTGGTTTATTGATCATTATCTTACATGATGTACTTTTACATTGCCCACTGCTATCATCATAGGTTCTATCTGGTGGTATGGAGACATCTAGATTTATTAATATTTTATAATAAGGCACATTATGTGCATTTTTGAAGGTGCTTTAAGGAGGTGTATGCTAGTTCATTATGTTGCAATATATTTTATTTAGGGATTTGTGATGACTTTGATAATCGTTTTGAATGTATGACAGATTCTTTAAAGTTCACTTCTGCATTGGCAGTAGCATTGGCTGTTGTGTTTGTTGTGATCACTGCTGGTATTGCAATTGTGAAATTGTTCTTTATTGGTGGCATCCACATGCCAAGATTATTACCAGATGTTACTGATAATGCTTCATTCTTGAAGCTTTTCACAGTGGTCCCAGTCATTGTGACTGCTTATGTCTGCCATTACAATGGTATGTAATATTTTCAAGTGTTTGCAATATCCTGGACTTTATCCTTAGCTTAACTGAAATTCTATATTTACAAGTGTAGTGACTGGCTATGTCTTTGTGGTGCAGTTCATCCAATAAACAATGAACTTGATGAGCCTTCAGATATGCAAGCCATTGTTCACACATCATTGGCATTGTGTACAGTTGTATACATAACCACAAGTTTTTTTGGATATCTTCTTTTTGGAGGTCAGACTATGGATGATGTACTAGCCAATTTCGATGTTGATTTGGGAGTTCCATACAGTACAGTATTGAGTAACATTGTTCGGATAAGCTATATTTTACATCTGATGCTGGTCTTTCCACTCATTTTCTTTCCGTTGCGCCTTAATCTTGACGGACTTTTATTTCCAAGTGGACAGTCCCTCATTCTGGATAACAAGAGATTCATCTTGATTACGACTGGATTAATGGGGTTTGTTTTCTTGGGGGCAGCATTCATTCCTAACATCTGGATCGCATTTCAGTTCACAGGGTCAACAACAGCAGTCATTCTTGGCTTCATCTTCCCAGCTGCCATTGTTCTCAGGTAAATAACTCTCCTAGTCTTATCTATTATTCTTCTGAATTTTGGGTATTTCACTTGGAACCTATTACCAACAATTGGCATGTAGTTCCTAATTTTCAACATTTTCACTTGCAGAGACACTTTTGGGATTTCAACAAAAAAGGAAAGGTACCTTGCATTCTTTATGATAATACTGGCAGTAGTTTCAAGTTCGATTGCTATATCAGGCGATATTTATGCTATGGTCAATAAAAGTGACGGAGGTTCTCCACGGTCTTAAGATTGCTAATTTCTACCGTTTTGAAATGTATTAGAGAGAAAAGCTGATCTAGGGAATGTCTTTTACAAAGGGAATATCATTGTAGACCATCTGTGTTCCATCATGGTTCTCATTTCTCAACAATATTATTGTATTACATTCCATCTGTATATATTGAAAAGTTCACAGTTGGTCCTGGTACCAATGTTTCCCAAATCTTCTTTGAATGCAATGGTAACTAACTTTTTTTAGAGTAAACTTGCTTCTGCTCAAGTACTCTCGTTGGGGATTCATTTGTTAATTATTTGTTCCCAACATCATGGCATGGATTGATTTCTTTCTTGTTCTAGTTCCAACTTGGGATGTATACTAATGCTTTTGGATCATATCTGAGAGTTCAAGTCTTAGATGCTTGGCTGATTTTTGAAACTTATACTTACTAAGAAGCTTGGAGAAATCATGTAGAATAAAAACAATCAAAATGTAAAATGACAAGAACAAATCATTGCAACAGTAATAAAAGAAAAAATTCACAATGATTGAGAGAAGTGTTAAATCAAAATGCTTGGCTGATTTTTAAGCCTAGACTTGCTATCAAACTGGACAAGGCAGGCAGAATAAAACGTATGTAAACGACAAAAAAAGGCAAACGCGATGAAAACAGCAATGAAAAAAGTGTTTTTAATGGAACTAATGATTCAAAATGAATGTATCATTTCCATCAAGGACAGTTGGACTGACTTAAGTTGTACTACAAATTTTTTTTCTTTTGTATTATTGATTATTAGCTTCCATTTCATTTAATGGGTAAAATATGTATTTATATAACGTAAGGAAGTGAATTTCAAATCTCTCTTCATTTGCAAAAATATATCAGAAGGCTATTTAAGTGAGGAAATACTGTATGAGGTATGGATCAGCTGTCACACACATCAAAAAAAGACTTTTGGCTGAGTTAGTGGAAATTTATGGGAGCCATGGTTGAAAGGAGAGAGAAAAAAAATCACAAGTCTACTCAGAAACGAGGAATGTGAACGAAATTTCATCTATTAACACCCTGAACAAACTTTGCTTAAAGACCCAGCGGTTTTTAAGGAAGCAGCCGGCCATTTTTCTGAGAATTTGTTGGGCAGCAAGGAGGCTTCAGCTCTTTTTGATCATTAACAGTCTTCTTTCGAACATTCCACCTCTAGTTTCCAAAGAGCAAAATCAGAATTTGCTAGCACCTTTCACATATGAAGGAATTAAATTGGAATTTTGGAAGGACTCATGGAATGACCTCAAGCCTTTGGTAGATACTACTTATCTCTGGGGAAGCAAGGTCTCAGATTACACTGTCCCATAACTTTGAGGGAATGGCTTTATATGAGTGGAAAAGTCTAGATAATGTTCCCATCCGAGAGGTGTGGAGGCAACCACTTTCCAAGAATTGGTTATGAAGACCAATTAGGGGAATCGATAAGAAAAAGATAAGGTAAGGTTGTGTTATCTGTCTATTAATCATCGGGTGTTAATTAGTTTTTTTTTTTTCCTGTTTTTTTCCAGTTTTAGCAGTTTCTATGCAATTCCAGTTGTTCTATCCATAGTTGAAAAACCCCTACTCCAAAGATTCTTTTGGCTCTTTGCAATTTATTGAACATTTTATGTATATAAATGTTTAAAAATATTACTTAAAAACACACATTATTAAATTTGTTGAACATATTACTAATTCCATCATATATAAATAAAAAATCAGAATTTAATACATATCATTGACCAAAACACAAGTTTAACTATAAATGAGTTATAATGTCACTTCCACTAATCATGTCATATGTAGAAGTTGCCTCATCTAAAGAGAGTTTTGGCAAGTTGTGCAATAATATTGTATAAGTCGACACTCGAGAGTTATATCTTAATTCCTTATCACCCCTCATTGTAATCAAGATTTTTATTTGAAAGATTCTAATAACTAATGGGGATTTTTATTTGAAAGATTCCAATATCTTAACAGGGTCGAGGGCCAGCCAAGTCCAAATTAAGGCCTTTGAAACCTTTACCACCAACGAAAATCACATTTTTTTAAGAGTCAATAGAGTTTTTGGAGAGTTTAACTATGGTTTTATCATTGCCTTCTTATATTTGTAAATGTATTCTTTTGTTTTGTAATAAAATAATACAATGCACAGTTTTGTTTTGCCATTTCTATTCCGTTAGAAATCTTGGTGTGATAGTGGTATAGCGCACATGTTTAAAGCTTCTGAAGATGTTGGAGTCATCCACAAAAGCATTCGAATAGACATTATTCAGGAAGCAATGCAGAAAAATGCAGAAATTGATTCAAGTGAAATCAATTTAAACTTGTCATAAAGATTTTTTTTTTTCGCTGTTTAACTATAAATTTAAGCAAGACAAACTGAGCAATAATTTTCATCTACAAATTTTGCAAATGGTTTACGTTTTTTTAATTCACAATATAATCTATTGTATCAATGATTGGGAAAATTGTAACTTGAAAAGATGCTTGGGTAGAATGGCATAGAAAAATAGAAAATACTCATTTTCAATTATCTATGGTGTAATAATTGTGATGGAAATGCTCAACTTACAACACAAAGTGTTGTTAAAGAGAAAGAAATATGTCAATATAAAAATTCAAAAGCCTTGGTCTTGATAAAAGCTTTTGTCAATGTAGATGTGTTTGGACACATACAATGGTACAAATTTGCTTCAAAAGCCCTTCATAAATTGAGAGATCTATATGTTTCTTATTCTGAATTGGAGTTTATTTAGTTACAATCAAGTTATTTAATCTTGAGTTGAAGAATGGAGATTTAATGAGTTTGGCTTTTGAAATTAGAGCTATAAAACAAGATGATGATGATGATGATGTTGGTAGGAAACTTGATATCTATCTCCTAGCCTTCATAAAGGCACTTCTTCCAATACATTCCACTTATTCAGAGTCTCTTCAAGCAAGTAACTAGTAGCTTTTGGAAGAAAAATTACAATGGTGAAAATGTTAGTCTTGCTCACCAAAAAGACAAACCTCCAAATAAGAGTTCATATAGAGGTGGTCATAGTGATAGAGGAAAAGGTAGAGATCAATGGAAAAATAGAGGAAGAGGAGGTGCACGTGGCAAAAGCCATTCCCAATATGACAATAAAAATGATAGGCAACATTTGTATTGTAAAAGATGTGGTCGAAAAAGTGGTCATGAAGCACATGAATGCGTTCTCATGGGATAAGATAGAAAATTCTTGTAAACAAAAAGATGAAACAAAAAACATTATGATGATAAAACTTTAGGAGTAGACCAATTTTCTTTTGGAAGTGATAATGATCAATATGTGCTTTCTATTTCAGATTTTTCTTATTACAATTCATTTAATTCTTCATGGTATGATGCTTGGGTCTTAAATACTAGAGCCACACAACATATGACATTTTGGCTTGATTATTTTGAAGAATGTCATGGAGTCCTTTATGGAACAATCTTTTTGGCAGATAAATCAAGCCTCAAGCCTGTTGGAAAAGGAAACATTTGACTAAAATTGTTTGGTCTTCTAGATTTTATGCTTAATGATCTATTGTATCTTCCTTAATTTGAAGTAATTTGTTGTCACTAGTATTGATTTGGCAACAAGGCCACTCTATTTTGTTAGAAGATAGGCAAGATGTTGTTAGAAAAAATTTAATAATCAAGTTCCATTTACTGGTTTTGAAGATGGCAAATTATTAGAACTCCATGGCACTTCAACCCTTTTTATGAGTTTTGCATACCTTACTAAAGAAAGTAATTTATCTCCTAGTCTATTATGACATGCAAGATTTGGGCATATCAATTATGACAATATTCATGTCATGCAAAAGAATGGTGTTGCATGTTTTCTCCTTTTGCCTTACACAATTGAAAAATGTGATGTGTGTATTCTTGCAAAACATGGACTCTTTCCCTTGCTCCACTTGGCAAGTACACATGAAATTGCAACTCATTCCTTCTAATTTATGCGAACCTTTACCAGTGACATATGTTGGAGGATGTAAGTATTTCAAGTTGTTCATTGACGATTATAGCTACATGACTTGGATATATTTCTTGTAGAAAAAATCAGCAGCTTTTGAAACTTTCAAAAAGTTTTGCAATGTGATTGAAAATCAAGCAGAATCTCAAATTGGTACCCTTCAAACAAACAATGGTGGAGAATTTATTTCTCTAGTTTTTTAGGATTATCTTTGTCAAAATGGAATTCAACATCATCTCACTATTCTAGGTACTCCTGAACAAAACAATGTTGTTGAAAAAATGAATAGAACTATTATGAATATGGTTAAAGCAATGTCAGATTTTAAAGGCATCAAGTTATATTTTTGGATAGAAGCAATAAGATCAGCAATTTATCTTTGCAATAGATCCCTTTCATTTGATCTTCACCAAACCACTCCATATGAAGCTTGGTTTGGTTATCCTCCATCTGTTTGACATCTTCGGGTTTTTGGCTCTACTTGTAAATTGATTCCAAAGGAAAAAAAAGAAAAGTAAGTTACATCATTGAAGTTATAAGTGCATTTTTCTTGGCTATTTTGAATTTTCAAAAGCCATAGGTTGTACGATGAAGTTAACAAGAAATTTTTTATCACACATGATGCATTGTTTTGTGAATCTTCCAAAAATGATGCAAATGTTGACTACTAGTTAAAACAACTTGATAACTTTGCCAAAATTTCTCCTTGGATAAAAAATCCTTGTGAGATTTTTCACTTTGGTGAGGAGCCAACTCATTTAGAATCACCTTTGATAGATTCATATGTAGCATCTATATTCCAGGTTCTCCCAACTCAAGATGCTCTGTATCTAGATTGGCAAGAAGAAATGCCATGCCCTTTTATAATGATTTCCCCTCTTTTGATGACCTTGAAATGTTAAAATAATAAGAAACTAATGAATCTTCTAGTCAAGAAATGTAATCACCTTTATTTCAACCACAATCTTCCCATAAGTAGACCAAATAAGTCCAACAAACTTTGAAAGATTTAAGACCTGATGAAATAGGTAAAATGGGCACAAGAAGTTCTTGCAAAGCAAGGCAATAGGTTCAATCCAATATTGAAGGCAACTTCGAGTCTATTAATAAACAATATCATAATGGACTTAGAACCAACTTCCTATAAAGAAGCTAAGGATATTGTTGTATGGAGGAAAGCTATGCAAATTGAATATGATGCTCTTTTGAAAAATGACACATGGGAGTTGGTTGATCTTCCACTTGGTTGTAAACCTATTGGTTACAAGTGGATCTTTAGAAACAAATACAATGCAGATGGTTCACTTGACAAGCATAAAGCCTGGTTTGTTGCAAAAAGTTATGCTAAAAAATAGAGTATAGACTATGATGAAACTTTTGCACCTACAATGAAATGGACTACCATTCATTCTTTGTTGGCCATTGCAACACAAAATGGGTGGAAAGTTCATCAAATGGACGTCAAAATTGCATTCTTGAATGGTGATCACAAGGAAATATTATATATGACTCAACTCGAAGGCTAATTGTCAATGGTGAAGAACACTAGGTATGCAAGCTTGTAAAATCATTGTATGGTTTAAAAGAAGTCCCCTGAACTTGGTATGGTAAAATTATCAAGCATCTCTTGAAGTTGAATTTCAAGCATTTTGAATTTGATGATGCAACTCTTTGTGTTAAAAAGGTTGATGGCATTTTTTTTCTATCTTGTTGTTTATGTGAATGATTTATTTATCACTAGTAATAATGACGATTATATTTGAAATATGAAAGAACAATTGAATCAAGGGTTTGACATGATTGATTTTGTCCATCTTCATTACTATTTGGGTATTGAGGTGATTCAAAAGCCAAAGTATATCTTCATTACCCAACAAAAATATATTGGTGAACTTCTCAATAAGTTTGGAATGGTTGATTGCAAACCACTTAGTATTCTTATGGAGCAAAATTTGAAACTCACATCAAATGACTACCACATTGATTGATGCAACTACATATAGGCAACTTGCTGGCAGTCTTATTTGTGCTACAACTACTCATCCAAATATTTCTTTTGTTGTTGGAGTTCTTTCTAGATTCATGCAACAACCTAGAGAAACTCATTGGTTGGCACGCAAATGAGTTCTTGGATATCTACAAGGCACTCAAAACTATGGGTTCAAATACTTCAAGACAACACAATTTTCTTTGCTTGGATATTTAGATTTAGATTACGTAGGTGACTTGGAAGATGAAAAATCTACATCTGGTTTCTTAATGCATCTTGGGTCTGTTCTCATTTATTGGAAATCTAAAAAGCAACTAGTACCATCCTATATTCTGCAAAAGCCAAATACATAGCAGCCTCTGAGGCAACTTGAGAAATCTTATGGCTTTGAAGAACTCTTTAAGATTTTTAAGTACACCAAGTTTCATCCACACCATTCTTTGTTGACAATCAATCTACAATCAAAATGGCTAAAAATCCAATCTTTCACAATTGAACCAAACACATCAACATCAAGTTTCATTTGATTTGGCACCATGTGAAGATGGTAGTGCATAACTCAAATATTGTCCTACTATAGATCAACTAGTAGATATTCTTACCAAAGCACTTGGTAGAGAAAATTTTAGAAATTCAATGGAATGCCTAGTTTAACTCCTTTGGATTAAGGGGGGATGTTAATCTATTAATCATCAGTGGTTAATTAGCTTTAGTTGCTTTTTTTTTTCTTTTTCTTTTTCTTTTTATTAGTTTTGGAACTTTCTATGTAGTTCCAATTGTTTTATCATCGTCTTCTTATATCTAAAATTACACTCTTCTTTTTGTAATGAAATAATTCAATACACAGTTTTGTTTTGCCCTTTCTATTCAATTAGATTTTTTGGCCTGACACTAGGTAAGGTTATAAGGTGGTTACAAATTTGAGGATAACCTCAATTGGTTGCATATTTTATGTTGGAACAAACGGTGCCTTCCTAAGGCCAAGGTCTTTACTTGAATTGCCTTTCACAAGAAGATTCTAATGGGAAAAAGGTTAGAAAAACTTGGATTGGTTGGGCCTTTCTAGATGTATTTTGTGCAATTGCAGAATCATTTGATCATCTCCTTCTCAACTACCCCTCTTCAAAAAAGTGATGTAAATATTTATGCCACGGATTGCTTTTGACAAAAAAATTCATTATTTTTTTCCTAAGTTGGTTTCCAAGTTCGTCCTTATTGAACTCCAAATTTGTGTTTGCTTCACTTTGAGTGTCTTGTCTACACTCCAAATTTGTGTTTTCTTTACTCTAAGTGGCTTTCCCTTTTCCAACTTGAAACATATGGAAATAATTGAGCGCAAGGATTTTTCAAGATAAGAATCTTGAAAGTTTCATTTGCTTCACTTCGAGTGTCTTGTCCTTTCCCAACCTAACACATATGAAAATAACTAGACATAAAGATTTTTCAAGATAAGAGTTTTCCCAGGGAAGAGGTGGTTGGGTTAGAGGTAGCAAGCAATGTATTAATGAACAGTGTGAACCACCAGCCAATGAAGATTTGCTTCTTCTCTTGCCAAGACTAGAAGATGACCAAGTCTTGGCCACTTTCATTTCTTTCCTATCCAAGGGTTTTTAGTGTTAAGCCTTTTGTTTTAGCCAAATTAAATTTCCAATGGAGGATCCCTACTTAACATTTTTCAATCTGAATTTGGATGGAGTTTCTCAAGGAAACCCCAAGCTTTCTAGGATAGGTTGTGCAATTATGGATAGTGAGACTCCTTATCAAAGTCACTTCTTAGAAGCTCCATGTGGCATCTAATAATGAAGCAAAAACACATGCATTTCTTCTTGTTCTTCAACTAGTTTTCCACTGTGGTATACATAATTTGCAAATTGAACGTATTTCTATGGTGGTCTTTTATGGAGTTTGAAATAGATGCACCCAAAATTGGAAATTGACAAACATACCTAGCGAGGCTTGGCATTTCTTGGAATTTTTGGAAATTTATGAGGTAAGGAATTGCTATAGGAGACCAATGGGGTAGATTTCTTGGAAAATTAGGAGATTGATTCTTTAGCAAATGGTTGGATTTGAGTTTCAAAAGTGTTAGATATGATCTTCTTTAGTTGGACTCCCAATTCCTCTCTCCTATGGTTCTAAATCAAGGAGTCTTACCAAGTTAGTTGGATTTTGATTGAAAATGCATTCAAGGACCTCTTGATACTTGTTCAAGTTGATTGTGTCTTTTCCTTTGTAGTTTTCCTTATTTTTTGGATTGTTTTAGATACAAAGGATAGTAAGAAGTCTTTAGTGCATGATAAAATTTGTCTTCTAAATTTAGAAAGATTTATTTCACTACCGAACTCCACTTAGACATATAGCTTAATTGAATTCCTTCAAGTTGCCCCCTCAAATTTGGAAATTCCACTATATTATATATCAGCACTAACATCTTGTTGTCATGAACTTTCTTTCTATACATTGTGTAGTGAAGTGAAGAAGGTGGAAATTAGGTTCTATAGCTTTTTATACTCCTCTTTTCATAAGGTCATGATGTCTATGTTCATTAGTAGCATGTTGTTTGCTTTCATTGGCAATGACCTTGATGATTTTAAGAGTTCCTTTCCGTAAGGAAATTGGACATCTCTTTTTCTCACAAGATCTTAATAGTGGAAAGGCATAAGAGTTATTCTTTGTCCTGTATAGATTGGTGGTGAACCCTAATTTTCTAGTTCTTGGAGATGAATATGCAAGGTAGTTCTACAAAGGATTACTATAGAGTGAATATAGCCTTGATCTTTCTACCAAACTCAATATTCATATAAGAGAAAGATATAATGCACTAATATTAAGTTATATTTGGGAAAATACCTCCCCAACTTGGATGAGGCCTTTGAGGAAGACTTACTTTAATATATGTTGATTATGGAGGGACAATTTTTTGTGGATCTATATTGCTCCTTAGGTGAAGTTGATGCCTTTATTAAGGCAACCAAAATAAAAATTTGGATTGTCATATCTACAACTCATAGAACTTCTTCATGGTTTTACATTGGCTCTTCCAATTGGGCAACTTGATTAGCTAGGAAGAGCCAATGTAAAACCATGAAGAAGTTCTAGGAGTTCTAGATATGACAATCCAAATTTTTATTTTAATGGCTTCTTGAAAAGTTGTATAATTTATTTTAATGATTTAATCTAAAGAACATGAAACCCATTATCCATAATTATGTATTAAAAAAGATAAGAACAGAAAGACATCACTGGGTAAAATATATATCAAGATTGTCATAATATCAACAAAAGAAAAAAAGAAAAAAAACATTTGAGAAGTCATAAAATTTTAATCTTCTTGTCATAAATGTACAAATATGACATTTATAAATTTGCAAGTAAATTAGAATTGCACTTTTTCAGAAATCTATAAGACTATGATTTAACTTTTGAAGAACTCTATTTTTTTTTATCTCACTAGTAGGTCATTTCCTTGAAAAGTATAAAAGTGAAAGGAAATAGCCTCTCCTTTGCAGACATTTAAATTTGTTAGTGTAGCATCTTAAATTGTACTTACCTACAATTTTCTCTTCACCCAGGCCTCACTTTGGCGTTTGTCCTCAAACACTTGACTGAAGCACTGATTCTACTCACACCAACTATCAAACACAACTTTTCACTATCTACATTGTCTCCCCTTGATATTGGAGCTAAAATTTCCAGGACCATGGAGCCTAATGCCACAGTCCTCTAAAAAAGGGCCCATCTTGGGGCCTCACAACAATCACCTAATTTGAGCGGGGACCTAGATCCCATGTTATCTCATGTTGGAAATTCAATTTGTTTTTCAACTAACAACTATAAAAGGAGGTCTACCTGTCTCATTTTAAACCTAACTCTCCTAATCTAAAAATTCAAGATCTTAATTACACCCTAGCAAATTCAAGTGAGCAAGCAATCAGTCTTCTATTAAGCATTGGAGCATAAGTGAAGTCAAGATTCAAGCAGTGGAGATGACGTTCATGTTCTATGTTTTATGAAGACTATCTACATGAAACCCTAATTCCTTGTGAAGAAAAACAAAACTTTAGTAAAGGTATATAATTAGCGTTTCAGACATTTTCAGCCTTTCCCTCAAAAGGAAAGTATTTCACTAGAGTACTTCATTTACATTTTTAATTCAATTTCATGGTTAATTCCAAAATCAGGGTTTGACCTAAGGCAAATCCCTATTCCCAATAACTCCCCCCTCCTTTCTATGTGTAGGAAATAGGTACAGAGCAGCGTTCGAGAGGATCAACAAGATTCGTATAGATGAAGAGGTTCAAATTTTGACGGTGAGAAATTCAGAGGACCATGGCAATTAGCAACACAGTCCCAAAAAATCAGGCCAAACTTTTGAGAAGAGATCTGAATCATCCTCTTCTGCTCAAATTTAGGTTGGTGTCTCTGTGCGGTGATTGTAGCTCACTATTTATGCCTAATCTCTTCAATATTCACCCATTTACCCTAATTTCAACATTTTCACAATTAAACTTAGAAAGAGGAAAAAAAACCCTAACCCAAGTGGAACCTAATCAGAATAGTGCTTTTTTCCTTAGAGGGATGAAGCCTAGATCTATTAGGTTCTTTCCTCTTTCAATGTAATGGTCTATTAAGCAAAATGAGTGGTTTTGTTACCTTAATTAGTGAAACCCTAATATTCACCATTATAGTTAGTTGTCATGTCATCCTTTTTATGCATGTGTAAATGTTTTTTATATTTAAAGCAACAAAAGCAAGGGTGTTGTCCCTTAATAAAATAATCCATAGGCAGTGACTAACCATGTGATCAAGCCCCAAACCAACTAGATCAAAAAGGCAAAAGAGAATGCTTGTCAAACCCCCAAAAAACTAGGCCCAACTCAAGGAGGGGTAGAGACACGCAAGCCATGACAGGGAGGGGTTTGAGCGAGGGGGGACGACTTCACCTTCCGCGTACAATGAACCACAGTCTAGGCAATACAATCATTAGGACCATCAAGAGAAAGATCAATTGGGAGTGACTCCATAGGGTTGCAATTAGTGGCAGTGGCAGAGTGTTGATGTAGAACCACGACAAGTTGATGTAAAATAGCGACATGTTGTTGCAAAGGAACAACATCAGGAGTAGAGACAATAGAAGTAAAAACATTAGGAGCAAGTTCAGTAGGAGTGGAATGAGGCTCCAAATCAGGAACAACAGGAGTTGAATCCTCATGAATAGTAACAACGACATCAACAACAACATTATTAGTTGTGAGCAGCTCGTCAGTAGCATAGACAGTCAAGTGATCCAAAGTGTCATCCTTCCACCAAGTAGATGCACCCTTGTGACGTAGGAGGGAGCAATCCGATGCTAAATGAATCATAGAAAAGCGTTTTTGACAACGAAAGGGGAGGCCCTCAAAATCCAACAGTTGAGTCCAAGGCCACTCCTCGACCATTAGGACCACATCCCTTTAGAGGGGTGAGGAGATGTCAATATCCACCAAGATGCGAGAAAAGGTGGAGTCGCCCATGGAAGATGTGGCATCATCAACCATCAAGAATCAGCCAATAGAGTTGTCGATGGCCTCGTAGCAAGAATGCTCCCAAAAATGAAGAGGAAGATTCGGAAGGCGAAACCAAATCAGATGCACATTAAATGGTTCAATAAGGGGATTGAAAGAAGTTGTCCAATGCTTAACAGAGAGGGACTGAACTCCTTAGGCCCACATATTTCCTAAAATTAGGTCACGATCAAATGAAGAAGTAAAGAAAGCAATAAAAAATCCTTTGGCACAAGGAAAGAGCTCAATATTATGAGCAACCAAAGGTTTCCATGAGTCACTCACCCAACAATGAAGGTCTAGTAAAGAAGGCCAAAAACTAGAGAATCTGCACACCAAAGCACAATGTTTGTAGAACCCAATGTTGTCCACAAACATCCTGTCCACAAACCACCACAAGGGAGGACTTGGCACAAGGAAGAGGATGAACCACCTTGGAAGGTTGGGTAGAAAATCTGGCCACACGAGAAAAGCTATGCTTCCTTGCAAAGGAAGGTCTGGGCAAATCATTATCACCCACAACAGGGTCGTCATCAACATCACCAAGATGATGAGAAGCCCCAATAACCTAAGCATCCCTAGCAACAACAACCCTAAGAAGGGCATCAACTGGAGCAGAGACACCCAAGCAAGCCATAGGGGAGGAACGACCCTCACTCAACACATAGGGCATGGGAGCAAAAAGATCAACCACCAATTGAAAAGGACCAACTGACACAAAGGGACCAATCCATCCAATGCAAAAGGAAAGGCCCCAACAACAACAACTGAAGTAGCAGGGCTCGGGAAAGAAGAATCATCGTTGGTCCCGATGTCAACAGGAGCCATTGTAGCAGAACTGACACAAGCAAGGGTTTGCAAAGAGCCATTGTTTGAAATGCAATGGGTGGGAGCCATCTCGAGTCTATGATGCATGTGTAAATGTTATCCTAAACCTCTTCTTCTCCTTTAAAGAGGAAAAAATGGGTTAAATTAATATGCCATTTCATTTTTTTTTGAGTAGATGACTAGCTAAGAGTTGAGGCTAACATTTCATCCTCAATTCTTCCACCTTTTAGTGGAGCATAAATACAAATTTTATGTGGAAATATTTATCAAAGTATTTAGTTCATCTAAAAGAAGCCAAACTCTCATTGTTCTAGAAATTCCATAATTCTATATAGTTTTGGTGCCTATATTGATAAATATCAATGCTCTAATCCAAGGACTCAAGATTTGTTGGGGAAAGTTTGGGTGGGAGACCACACAAGTTTGTGTCCATTGAAAGAAAGGCTAAACAATTTTTTGCACCATATAAATTGGATTTTAGATTCTAAATAGATTTCTAATGCTATGAATAACAAAATTGCATTTTATTTTAATAAGGGTAGGATTTTGAAGGAAGGCTTGTCACACCAACCCATTCCAACATGTTTACCATATGAGCTTCCCTTTTTAGTAGTTTTGAGCCTCACTATTGTGTGAATGTTAATATTTTGTATACCTCCTTCATTTGTAGGAGAATAATTAAAATTCTCAACAATCTATGAAATTATTTGACACTCTTGAGATTTTAAAAAGGAAATACATGAAGAGTTTGATACACATGTCATATGTTTCCTTGAAAGGAACCCCAAAAGAGGAATTATAAACATATGTAGCACCTGACTCTAAGTACAAATATGAAACTATGTGGCTAAAGACAAGGGTATAATGATCCAATGTGAAGGGGTTGCTAACAAGGAAAACATGATCTCAAACATTTCCCCTAGTTTAATTGGAGACCAACTATACTAAGCAAGTCAATGTGGAAAAGGCATGAAGTTTCAGCTATATTACAATGTTTTTTGCCATCATATGACAGACCCATAAGATATTCATAAAAAAGATTCGTAATAATTCTATTAAGAAATTTTAGTTTTAGTAAGGGCAAGGAAAGATTCATCAATAAAATATCTATTACTCAATTGGATTTCCTCTCTTTGAAAGAATAGTCCACTATAGAAGGCCTCTAAATCTTTCATTGACAATCAGATAAATGAAAAATTTCATTGCTAGAACATAGAGAGAAGTAACAAGTGCAAACCTTGTTTGATGACTCTCAATTAGCCAAATTATTGAGTTATGACCATTAATTATCCAAGGAAAGAACATACATCAACAAAGAGGGTTTAAACAAAAAAAATGAAATAAGAACCAAAACCTCAATATTTAAATATGAACAAGATAAAAGCTCATTCAACTTAGTCATATGATTTGTTAAAATCAAATTTATTATTATTTTATGTGGATCTAGCTCACAACCATGGCTTTCTAAGAAAATATACTATTATATATATGCTCTATAGAAAGTGCTTTTTTTCTATTCTAACACTTGCAAGAAGATATCTCATTATTGATAAAAATAATATTAATATAAAACAAAGAATACTTGTAAAAGCGAAATCTAAATAATTTCAATAGACTTAACTAAGGATTTATCCTAGGAAACTCTTTTAGAAAAATCCCAACAAATAATCACACTACTTTAATTATATTTATAATAAGGAATCTATAATACAGTAAAATAATCGATATTCACTTTTGATTGGAGCTATGAACCAGTGAGACCATATTTTTGAGGGACCTCATCCTCATGTTTGTTCGACAATAACACCCTTATATCTCCTTGTGTCGTCCTATCTTCCACGCTCACACATCACCTTATCTCTCCATTACCTATGTGTGGGACACATTGGCCTCGAGTAGACTCAAACCCAGGACCTCCCATGTAGGAGGCTTGCAGCTAACTGTTGCGTTGTGGGGTCATCCCCAAAATAATTTGAGCCTATTATCAAAGAGATTTTTAGACGAAAAAAATTGGATCTATTTTGACTTCATGCAATAATCTTCTAATAACATCCTACACATCCCATCCCAATCATTTTATATATATGCAAAGACAATCTAGGAAAACTAGTAATTTTTTCAAAGCTAATGTTCCAAAATCTTAGTGAGTTTTTCTATTTGACCCATGGACCCACCTATTAAACATTTTCACAAGATAAATGTAATTCCAAAGTGGCATCTTGACCCCTACGTTCAAGTGTAATCTCTTTAACATGGACACTCGGGTTTAAATCTGCCCAAGAGTCATAGCAACTTATAAGGAAAACCCACATGCTTGTCTTCATATGACTTAGGAGTGCTCAAAACTACACTCTATAATTTTAGAAGACAAACCCTAAATACTATTGAAGTAGCCAAGATCAACTTCCAAGATCAAGCCATTCCACAAACAAGAATATAAAAAATTAAATATTATCATTCAAAGATAGTAAAATATGCAGAGGAGGTCTGCATATAAAGGCAAGGATGATGATATAAGAAGGTAGGACTAAAATTCTGACCACCCCTCCAAAAATAAAGAGATACGTAGAACACTTGGGACAGGTGTTGGGACATATTTAGAGTCCACATGAAGTGATACAAAAGGTAAAAAATCTTTCTAAGTGAGGTTAATTGTAGTGTGAATGGGACCAACTAGGTAGGATAACAACTAGTTAGATACAACACTTCTCACACTAACACCCCCTTTGAGTGATACTTGAGGATAAAGTTAAAAAGTAAAAAATGAGTACAAACAACTAGGCTTAATGAGGTACTCATGTACAAAAAAATCTCTCACAAATAAAAATAAAAAATAAAAAAATAATTAACAAAAAAGAAGAAAAAACCCTGTGGAAAAAAACTCTTCCCAAAGAGAGAATGAGAATAATAAAACCTTCTCAAAATATGTTTTAAAAAATAGGAACATGAAGAACTCTTGAAGTGTGCAAAAGCTATAAACTCTATTAAAGAAGATTTTAGTTTCTACCAGCATTAATGAATCCTCTAATGAATGTAGATTGGGATAAGAAATGTGAAAAACACTCCACAAGTGACCTCAACTATATTATTCAACCATATATGCATGGATGACACAAAGAAAAAATACTTTGAGAAGTTAAAAATGTAAATGGTATTGTGTTTAAGGAGGCACAAAAATATTGCATGAATAACCCCATCACCACTACTAAATGTACATTTGGTGTTCTACATGCGTATCATAGTCTTATGAATACAAATCAATAAAAAAATAGAAGGTTGAATGCAAGACTATTTATATAGTATTAGTTCCATCTCATCAGAATGCATGGATAACTAGTTGTTGCATTCACATATAATATATAGGAACAAAAATTGATACATAGCTCACTCCAAAGTGAAACCCATAGAACATTAGTATAACCATGCAATGATACTCCCCATAATAATGGCAAGGAAGAATTATTAGAAGGTCAATTAAAATGTGGCACAAAGTGTGAAAACAGATGCAACATCGCATCCATGTGTACATGAAAGTGAAAAGGGTGTGCAAAAATAAGGGACACATTCATGAGGCTAGAATTTCTTGGATTCTTCATTGTTATGGAGAAGCAGCCACCAAAAACGTTGTGATAGAAAAAACCAAAGCATATACACAACCTCCATGGACCTTTATAAAATAGCATGAGTGTAAAAGAAGTACGCTGTGATTCATGAATTCCCCCGATAATCAAATTTGTCACTTTATCTTAGTGTATTTACAAACAAATGAGCTATTGTAGAGTTCTTTCAAATATCCAAAAAATCATGATTGTAATTTATGTCATGAAATGACCACGAGAAAACATAGTGAATCATTTATTACAACCTAAAAAAAACATAAAACACACAATTAAAACCCCAAAACAAATAATACTATAAAATATAGCCTCGGTTTTTTTTTAAAGTTTTGAATTCAAGTTGTACATTTTAGAAGCCTAGTCCATAAATCCAAGGATATGTAAAAAATGTAGTAGTTCAGACTTTGAAAGTCACAACATTATAGAGTTTTGGTAGTTGGCGGGAAGTTAGCATTTCAACAATCAGTGGGAAAGTGGCATTTTGGCAGTCGACAAAATGATTGCATTTTGGCTGTCAACAACAAGGTAACATTTCAGTAGTTGAGGTTTCATAGTGTAAAGCGGAAAAATCGTGATCGAAACCTACTTGTTCTCCCCTCTTCCGACTCCGAGGAGAGAGAAGGGAGGTTCGCTAGGATTCGATGGTTTTTCACTTAGGGGAGAAACTTTACATTCAAAAGAGGGGTTGAAACTCATAAGATCCAATCCCACGCAATGCAAGATTGGATACTAAATGAATTTCAAGGGTTAGGAAAGCAAGGCTACCCACTTTTGTAAAGAATGTTGTTAAGGAAATTAAGCTAAGCATGCATAGAAAGTCATAAAGATTCGCTTATAAACTGAGTTCGGGTTATAGGATGAAGCTGTGGACCTGGAATTAGCAGTAAAATGTCGATACAGCGCTGTCCTGCAAATTTGAGAAAAAGTTGTCAGGACGATGGCGCCCAGCGCCACGGTCCTCCGAAAAATCCGCGAAACGAAGGGGGATCTGTTCGTCTCTGCACAAGGATTCCAGATCTTCAATTTCAGCCGCGTACCTGCAACCTACAAACAGAAAAGCGAAGATGATTGGGGGGTTAGGGATTGGGGGTTTGCCTTTAGGTCAAACCCCGGTTTTGGAATTAACCAAGAAATGAGCAAGAGCTGTAAATGTAAATGACTGTAAAACACGTACTAATACCTTGTCCTAAGGATGTTTGTATCCTTATGTGCGAAGGTTTAGATGTTGTATGTTGTAGCATGTAGTATGTGATCTCCTCTTCAATGGTTGAATCCTTGTCTTGAATGCAACACTTAGCCTTGAATGGAGACTTGAGATGATCAATTGCTTGAAGGAATGCTTGAATGCTTGAATGCTTGAGTATAATTTCCACGCCTTGTACACATATCCTCTTCATCCCAAATGAGAGAGAAAAATGTAGTTTATATACTTGTCATTTAGGGCTGATAGACTGATTTTCCCGACCTTAGGCCGACCAGGAAATGTAATTTCCAAATTGCAAACAAAAAGACCTGAGCCCCTTAGGAGACCGGGCCCAAAATAGGACCCAGGGACCAGGGCACTGGGCGCCATGGTCCTGGGGACCAGGGCGCTGGGCGCCTTGGTCCTGAGGGACCAGGGCGCTAGGCACTCTGGTCCCACCTCCCGGGACAGCAGGGTGCAAGGAGGTTCAGGCCAGGGTGCTTGAAAAATGCAGTTTTCAGTGTCGTGAGCAAGTTTCAGGGTCTCCATTCAGGTTGCATGTTGCGTCGCCATCGTGAAGACCGAAATGCAGTCGAAATTGCAAGTGTCACAATTTTAGGACGCTACATTTAGCCCCCACTTTAGCGGGAGTATGTATGCTCATACTTCCGGTAAAGTACAAGGAAACAACATTGAAAGACTTTCGCCACGTCAAGGAGGCAAGATACACCGAGCCCCCAGTGGACTAAGGATCTTACGACTTCGATTGACAAAGTAAAAGGGAAGATCACGAGGAAGAACCATGACTGTCAGTAGTAAGGTTCCCTCACTATGAGTCATGCAAGAAAGATATCAAAAAATTTCAAGGCAAGGTTAAATTTACCAAGAAATTTTCAAGTGTCTTGAAAAGATATGAATGGGATGTATGCCCCCCTACGTTAAAGCGATCGCACACGCCTCACCGGGGGTGATTGTTTTAACGTAGTGATACATATAAGAAATGAGAAAGGAGCACGTTATCGCAAGGATTTAGCCCCCAAGTGTGAGATAAACCCAAGGATAATAGACACAAAACACAAAGCACGAGGTGACTTCGCTTTCCTCGGGGTCAGTATGTTGTATGATAATTCATGTATATATATCATATGTATGTATGCATAATTGTTCTTCATTCCCCAATCAAGGAAGGTCACCTAGAAGAAGGGAACACATGTGTCTTTTGAGTCAACATGAGAGAGATCGAGAGATCTCAATGCTTTGCATCGTCCTCAAGTAGACAACATCAAGGAAAACAAATAGAAGAATGAGAATAACATATAGAAGAAGTAACAAAAGAGAGGGGGAGAGAGTCTACTATGCTAATGTAACTAGTCTAGCACGTCATCTACCCCCCGATCTTGCTGATCAATGTTTCGGGAAGGCAGGGAACACGCTAGAGGAGGAACATCCAACACAGCAGATGGAGCTATCACAAGATCCAAACAAGGGCTATGTTCATGTTCCGAGCCACATTGTTCTTGTCTAGGAGCTAGGATAAGTGCTTTAGAAAATTCGTTAGATAAATGGTTATCAACATCAACAAGTTCATATTCACTATCAGAAGCAAGAGGAGTAACATTTTCATCTATATCATCATCAAGATTTATAAAAATAGGATCTTTAACTCGCACAGGATCAAGACCATCATGCATCTTATGTTTAGGAGATTTAGGCTCAATGTCCGGCTGAGGAGAAAATGGAATAATGCTTGTTGAAGGTGTTTTTGGAGATTGCAAAGTTTGAGCTCTAAGACGACGCTTTCGCCGGCGTTCACGTGCAGAACGATTTCGTCTAGTCTTAGTAGGAAGTTGCGAAGACTGAGGAGGAGGAATGTTCTCATCCTTAGCACTTGGGTGTTTAGGTTGTGGTCTCTTAGGCTGGATAATAGGAGAAGAAGAAGGTCTCTTCTCTCTATAAAAAAAAGGAGGAGGAACTGCTCCATACAAAGGAGGAATTTTTGGTTTAGGGAGAAGACCAAGTCCATCATGACGAGGAGGTATAGGTCTACTCTTAGGAAGTTTATTAGGTATAGACATAGTCACATCCATAGGGATGGGTTGGGAATCTTCTTGAGGAAAGACATTAGTTTTATCTTTCAAAGGAAGAACTTCCTTCTCAAGAATGATAGGAATGTCAAGTTTAGGTGTTCTAGGTTCACTTAGAGATAGGATCATATCTGTTTTCCACTTTTGATAAGATTTGAAAAGATGATCACTTCGCGGAGGAAGAGATTGGAATTGTTTAGGCCAAAAGTAATCAAGAGGAACACTAGAGGTTCTTTCAGCTGGTTTAAAGAGACTATGATTGACAGTAACAACTTCACCATTATGGGGAAATTTCAAACACTTATGAATAGGAGAAGCAATAGCTTTCATGGAAGATAGCCAAGGATAGCCAAGCTTCACACGAAATTGTTCGGAAGATGGAATAATAGCAAAGTTCACATCAAGAGATTTGTTATGGACCTCAATAGGCAATGTAATAGAACCAATTGCAGGAGAAGAAAATGCATCAAATAATTTCACAATCACATCTGTTTTGTCATAGATCACTTGATTCAATTGCAAAGTAAAAAGAAATTCTTCAGTAATAACATTAACCATGCACGAAGGATCAATAAGCACTCCACGGCAAGGTGTATTCTTGACTTTTGCAACTATGTATAAAGGACCATCAGGTGCCCTAATGGTTTCGCTAGAATCAAATGTGATGGAAGGTTCTGCAGGGATTTCTTGCTGCTCTACAAAGTTAATCACATTCGGAGTCATAGACACAAGACCATCAGATGAGAGAGAGGAATCATTAGTCTCAATCGCATTAGAGGTATGAGAAGGCAATGGATCAGTGAAAATCTGAAGATTTTGATTAGGAGGAGCTACAGATGTGTTGCCTTTATCATTCACTCCAGAAACAGAGATAGTATTATTATCAATCAAATCTTGAATTTTACCCTTTAAAGAAAAACATTTTTCAGTATCATGCCCAGGCTGACGATGAAATTGACAAAAGGCTTTGTTATCAAAATAAGGTGAAGTAATCTTTGCAGGATCAATTTGTCTTATAGGAGGAAGAGTAAGCACATTTTGTTCCAATAACTTATTCATAATACTATGCAATGATTCATTCAAAGGAGTATACTTTCTTTCTTTTTTGAAAAATTTAGAAATAGGAGGCACACCTGATGCTGCATTCACATTGTTGTTGATGATGTTTTCATTGAATTTGATGGAATCTTTGTTCGGTTTAAACTTCCCAAATGGTTGTTGACTGCTATCACCCTTATCACTCGGAGCCATAGGATGTGATTGTTCCATTTGACTCACAGTCAGTTGATAATTGTGAAGAGTGGCGCACAACTGTTGGAAAGAAGTAAACTCAGAAAATAGAAGTTTGTCTCGAATATCTTTTTGTAAATTAGAAATAAAGATTCTTTGAATGTCATTGTCAGGCACTGGAAAAGAAATTTGAGCATACAAATGCTTATATCTACCAATGAAATCAGTCACTTTTTCTTCAACACCTTGTTTACAATGCATTAAATCAATCAAAGTAACTTTAGGACTTATATTGTTTTGAAATTGTTGAATGAAAGCATTTGCAAGTTGTTCGAAAGAAGTAATAGAATAAGAAGGCAACGAGCAATACCATTGTAGGGCTTTGTCTCTTAATGTTCTAGTAAATAGTTTTGCAAGCAACCTTTGGTCATAAGCAAAATCGGTACAAATTGTTTGAAAAGTCTTAACATGTGTTAGAGGATCTCCTTTACCATTATAAAGTTCCAAATGCGGGATTTCAACATGTTTAGGAGGAATAGCTCGAACAATGTCAAGAGAAAGTGGGCTCGCAACATCAAATGTGGGCACACTAAACTTAGATTGATTCATAGAGGCAATTTGTTGCTGTAAAGAAGAGACAGTTTGTGCTAGATTGTTAATAGTCGCTTCAGTCGAAGAATTCATATTCGATGTGTTAGATTGAGATGGAGGTGTTATGTTATTGAAAGAAGGTAGAGAGTAAGGTGGTGGGACCCTATGATAATTAGTCATAGGAGATGATTGGACAAGAGGAACACTACAAGGAGGAATAGAATGATTAAATGAATTGCCCCCTTGCGTCATGTTCATTTGTGATGATATAATAGGCACAGTCATTGGAGGAATGAATGAAGAAGTCGGATTGAATGAAGGAATAGGGTTAATTGAAGAAGAAGGGTTGCCCCCATGACTGGTGATCACAGGAGGAATGTCTTGTATAGAGGTAGCCATGATGTTTGATGTAAAGGTAGGTATACTAGCAATAGGAGTCGTCAAAGGAATAGAATGATTGTCTTGTGTAGGAGGTTGTGTATAACCTAAGGTTTCAGCACAACTCTTCATAGGCATCACATTTGAATCCACAATGTGTGCAATACCACGCAAAATATCAATTCCATTCTTATCACTTTGAAGCATACGTTTTAGACCCTCAATTAAAGGAAGAGCTTGACTATCAGGGTATTCTTGAGACATCCATTGTCGAAAATCATCAAATTGGTTATCCAATTTTGAAAGTTGTTCTACAGAAACCTCATGGAGAGCTTCTTCATCATTAGGAGGATTAGAGGAATTACCCATGTCCTCGTTAAAAAGGCCATTCAAATTAGGTTCCATCTCCTCAGTAGTTAAACCTCGGAAAGACTTAATTCTACGGCTTCGTCTAACGGGAATAGTGTAAGTAGGGCTTATTGTTGTAAAACTCATGCACTAGAGAAGGAGAGAAAATTTTGAATTTAGAGTTAGCAATTTTCAGTAAGATCAACCAATTTTCTGGATTTAAGCTGTTAAATGCAATCACAACAGTCTCCCGAAATTTCAGAAAAAATGTCCGGGACCGTGGCGCCCGGAGTGCAACACGGTCCCTGGAACTTTTTTCGAAATTTGCAGGGATGAAAGGTATGATGATTTTAGAGCTAATCTGAAAAAATTGAGTGATTTTACGATCTGTAGATAGGCCAAATTAAAGTTGTAATCTCAAAATTGAACCCTATCAAGATTGTCGAAAAATGCAAAATTTGAATTTTGAAAAAGAGAGGGAAACTGAAATTTTGAATTTTATGATTTTAGAGGGAATGTCAAAAGCAATGCAAATTTTGAAATTCAAAAATTGACTCAATTTCACGCAAAATTCAATTTTGAAAGCGGAAATCGAAGTTGTTGTAATTAAGCACTTAATTTCAAAAGTCACAAAATGCAAGAATTTGAATAAAGCACTGAAATTTTGAATGACTGCAAACACAATTTTCAGATTTATGATAATAAAAACGCAATTTTGACACAAAATTTTAATTTCAATGACTTTTGAATGATTAGAAGCCTTAGACCAAGCAATCGCAAGACCAACTTTGACTGTAATTTTGAAAGTGTTATAATTGACAAAATCAGCCAAAATTCTGGATTTTAGCAGGAAAATACAGCAAGATCTCGCTCCCGAAATTTTGGAAAAAATGTCGGGGACGATGGCGCTCGGAGTGCAACACGGTCCTCGCAACTTTTTTCCAAATTTTCAGGGATGAAAGATATTGTGATTTTATTGCGGAATCCAAAGTTACAGCTGATTTGGAGATGTTTTGATTGGTCAAATTGTCGGACAAAGGTTGAATTAAGAGGGTTTCAAAAATTAGGGTTTTGACATTTAACCACTTAATTTTCAGAATTAAAGCACAAATATGAATTGAAAATTTGTAATAGAAAGGCAGATCTGAAACAGGCATTAACATTTAGACATTTCGCAAGTTCAATTACCAAAAAGAAAATTTAGGGTTTTTATGCAATCACCTCTAAAATTTTGCAAAAGATCAAACATGGAAATGTAATCAATTTTTTCAGATCTAAGCATGAAAAATCAGAAAGGATGTTCACGTCAGGTTCACCAAAATGTAAAGCGGAAAAATCGCGATCAAACCCTAGTTGTTCTCCCCTCTTCCGACTCCGAGGAGAGAGAAGGGAGGTTCGCTAGGATTCGATGGTTTTTCACTTAGGGGAGAAACTTTACATTCAAAAGAGGGGTTGAAACTCATAAGATCCAATCCCACGCAATGCAAGATTGGATGCTAAATGAATTTCAAGGGTTAGGAAAGCAAGGCTACCCTCTTTTGTAAAGAATGTTGTTAAGGAAATTAAGCTAAGCATGCATAGAAAGTCATAAAGATTCGCTTATAAACTGAGTTCGGGTTATAGGATGAAGCTGCGGACTTGGAATTAGCAGTAAAATGTCGATACAGCGCTGTCCTGCAAATTTGAGAAAAAGTTGTCGGGACGATGGCGCCCGGCGCCACGGTCCTCCAAAAAATCCGCGAAACGAAGGGGGATCTGTTCGTCTCTGCACAAGGATTCCAGATCTTCAATTTCAGCCGCGTACCTGCAACCTACACACAGAAAAGAGAAGACGATTGGGGGGTTAGGGATTGGGGGTTTGCCTTTAGGTCAAACCCTGGTTTTGGAATTAACCAAGAAATGAGCAAGAGCTGTAAATGTAAATGACTGTAAAACAAGTACTAATACCTTGTTCTAAGGATGTTTGTATCCTTATGTGCGAAGGTTTAGATGTTGTATGTTGTATGTTGTATGTTGTAGCATGTAGTATGTGATCTCCTCTTCAATGGTTGAATCCTTGTCTTGAATGCAACACTTAGCCTTGAATGGAGACTTGAGATGATCAATTGCTTGAAGGAATGCTTGAATGCTTGAATGCTTGAGTATAATTTCCACGCCTTGTACACATATCCTCTTCATCCCAAATGAGAGAGAAAAATGTAGTTTATATACTTGTCATTTAGGGTTGATAGACTGATTTTCCCGACCTTAGGCCGACCAGGAAATGTAATTTCCAAATTGCAAACAAAAAGACCCGAGCCCCTTAGGAGACCGGGCCCAAAATAGGACCCAGGGACCAGGGCGCTGGGCGCTCTGGTCCCACCTCCCGGGACAGCAGGGTGCAAGGAGGTTTAGGCTAGGGTGCTTGAAAAATGCAGTTTTCAGTGTCGTGAGCAAGTTTCAGGGTCTCCATTTAGGTTGCATGTTGCATCGCCATCGTGAAGACCGAAATGCAGTTGAAATTGCAAGTGTCGCAATTTTAGGACGCTACACATAGTCATCAACAAGTGATAATTTTGTAGTTAGAATTGACAGTCGACAAGAACAATGCAATGGTTGATGACAAATGGAAAAATTATGCTTGTAGTGTGATGTTGCTTAGGAAAATTTTGGCATGGAGTGTTAGATAGAGATTTTGATTGTTGGGTAAAGAATAGAGACAAATATGATGGTACGTTTGTATAGATTCATATATACTATATAAATTTTTATATTACCATCATTCGAAACCTTTCAAAAAAGGGAAAAAAAATGCCATTAAATCTATAGTGTCTTTTATGAAAATATGTGTTTTTTAGTCTTTTGAGCATATCATAAGGTATTTTTGTTCTAGGACACATCATATAAAAGTAGGTGCTCAAATTCTCTTGTAAATTCAAGATTATTTTGGAAGGGGTTTGTAAGCTTGCTTTGATAACATGTTGGAGCAACCAAGATCAAACTATTTCATAAATAAGAAAATGCAAGATAATATATTACCATACAAGTCTAGTGAGTACAAAGGATCTACATGTAAAAGCAAGGATGTGGAGTAAGAAGGTAGGACTGAAAGTTTGATTACCCCTCCAAAGATGAGACACATGTGGGGCACATGTAAATTCCATATGAGATGAGTTAAAAAGGTAAAATGTATATCTAAGTGAGTATGGATATGGTCAACTATGTAGGATAATAACTAATTAGTTAATACACTTTTCATTCTAGCAGTTTCTAACCTCAAGGAAACAAAGTTGGAATAGGTTCTTAAGTAGCACTCATGAGTAAAACTATAATTGGTCCTGAGAAATTTACAAGAGTGAGAAACTCATCTATTCTTCTAGCTCTACTTAGGGAAAGGAGAGTACTCCTAGATAGCTTTGAAGAATAAATTTAAAAAATGGCTAAATGGCTTAGCTAGACCCTAAGTATAAGGATATTTTAAAAACAAGTTATCGCTAAATATCCTTAATGTTTGGATTACCAAGCTTTTAAACCATAGATCTCTTATTAAAATAATTTCATATCACCAAATATAAATATCTTCATATTTTCTTAATTCACTTGTAGCATAGAACCTAGGATGTGCATAACACTCTAAAGATGACTCACAAGATAAAGATCTAAAAGCATGTACCAAATGCATGTAGCACTAAGTTTATATAAACTAGTAAAATTTAAATTATGAATAATTTATCAAAACAGGAGGTGGATATCTATCATTTAAACATTGTTAAAATGGCCAAGCAAAAGATTGAATAATTATCAAAAAAAGAGGTGGATATTTATCATTTTAAAGATTGGTAAAATGGTTATTAAGAAGAATATTGAAGCTTGATCCATGGGAAACAAACTATGTAAAGAAAACTTGAATGAGGAATTGAAAATGCATATAAGATCTTTCTAGTCTATCTACACTTTCATTGAAATACAAATTCAAAGAGTCATTGTCTCTCAACATATGATTTTATTGGTAAACAATTATCATTATTATGGAAGTAGACTAACAAAAAAAAAACGCTAGCAAATGTAGCTTTA
This sequence comes from Cryptomeria japonica, assembly GCF_030272615.1. Lineage (NCBI taxonomy): Eukaryota > Viridiplantae > Streptophyta > Pinopsida > Cupressales > Cupressaceae > Cryptomeria > Cryptomeria japonica. The sequence continues at coordinate 194,265,410 of NC_081407.1, read as the reverse complement.
AAGATTTATCAAATTCCCTAAAATTATTAGACAATTGTGGATATGCTTAGATCATTGAGAGGAATTATGCTTGCAAGCACCTTCTCTAAATTTATATAAGAAATAAATCCTCATTATTGAAATATTTGACCTTAAAATTTGTTACCCTAGAACATATTAATTCTAAAGGATTATGCACAAATTCAAAGCAAGAGCTCTACATTTGGTTTGGAGGCCAACCCTTTTTTCTCCAAGAACCTTCCAAAAAAAACTTTAGCCCCAAGAGTTTCTAGTGAAGATAAGTGTTGATTTAGGAGAGGCTTCAAGAAAGACACATGGGAGGGAATGGAAGAGTTTAAAAGTACATTGAGTTTGTTACTTCTCTTAGCATTGATCTTAATCCTATTATCCAAAATGACATCATAGATGAAGTTGATAACCTTCAAAACAACTACAAAGTACTAAGGTCTAAATACTAGAGTACTTCCAAGTCAAGGCAAGCCATGAAGTTCAAACACAAAACATGTCCTAACATCCTTGTACAATTTGTTATAAAATAGTTTCTAAAATTATTGTGTTTTAATTTACCATAATCAACATCCACAAAATTATAAGTTCAATTTATTCAAGATTTACTACTATTCATAAGCCAACATGTCTTTTCAACCAATGCAACAATATCACGTATAAATATGATTAACTCCTAATCAAGGAACAAGTAAAACATGTCAAAAATGTCAATGCAAATTGATCATTGCATCAATATAAGCAACCAAAATATCATTTCAACTTTCAATGTAAATTATGCCTACACAACTTAGAATCGAGATCAATCATGTCATAATAAATTCCTCGTGAGATGAGGTACAAAATCAAACTCTAATAAGAAGATGTGCATAATATAATGCAAATTTTATCATCCTAAACATGTATTATTTAACATTAATACAATAAAGTTCAGTAATATACAAATCACCAACATGATCCCACTTTACAAATTCTCCAAGAAACCAAAAAAAGGAAAACTACAACTATGAAGATGCCAAAAGAACTTTTCATTCCCTCCATGTACATCTCTAGGAATCCATTAGCCTTCAATGGTTATCAAAACTAACCAACCATTTGGGAGGAACCTATGGCCCAATACTCTAAACTAGGAGGCAATCAATTGGCTAGTCTAACAACACTCACACAAAAAAAATAGTTGAACAATCACATCACATACATAGAGTTTCCAATAAAATGATAAATGAAGTTTCCATAATCAACAATCAATCTATATGCATGGCTTTGACTAACACCAATCAAATACAAATGATTAGATAAAATAAGAGAGATTGTAGATTTGGGATGGGGGAGCATCAACAATATGTTGAAAAAGCTATGATGATGTCAAGGAGTATGACCTATCTACCATAGGATATCCCCAATAACATTCAATAATCATGATAGCATTGTGATAATATTATACACCATAATTTTACAAACCCTCAATATCTAATGTTCAATACTAGATGCAAATTGAACCTTTATCAAATTTATTCATGTTTTAATCCCATTCATTTTTTTGCTTCTATATTTTATTCCTCTCATAAGCCTCATTGTTTGGCTTAATTTCAAGCAAATGGGTAGTGAGAGTCTACTCCACTTCTACCTTAGTTCTCATTCTAATAAGCCAAAAGAAATGATTTACACAAAATAGTTTTAGCACAAAAATGAGTTGCAAGCAATGACATGTCACTTCATATGTTAGCTCATTTCCAATTTTAATTTTTTACATTTTCAAGAAATATCAAGCACCATATAAATGTTTGTTTCCACCACTGACCAATCTTGGATTTTCTTCAAATTTTAAAGCACAGTATTTATAAAATCAAAAGATACTCTTTAGAGAACAACAACGAGGACATCACTCTTTTCAAATCACATTATGATCTTAGGAAAATTTACCATAGTTTTAGCATAAATTTTTATTCTCCAAAAATATAAAAACTTACAATTTTGAATTGCATGAAAAACTAATGTATATATTCTATTTCAAAACTAGACCTGCACAAGGAAGCTATATGCAATCCACCTAATGTGGAGCATGTAAAAAGAATAATTTCATTTGAAAAAAGTCATATTCATAAAAGAAGAAAATCAATAATTCTAATTATCATTTTAATTTCATTTTAAAAATGCAATTAAATTTATTTGCAAAGCACCTTATACACTAAGGCATCAATCAATTAAAATATTTTTTTAAAAATAGATAAAACATATTGGTCATTTTATAAATACATTAGAAGCATTACAAATACTAAATAAATGTGAACACAAACCAATTTTGATCGAGGATTCACATGGTTATACAAGGCTCATCTTGCAACTCAAATAAAGTGAGATGGGCAATACAAGAACACACATACTTGACAATCATCTCTAGATTAATTATCATTGTGGAAACCTATGCACGCAGACTCAATTGAAACATCAAGCATAACTACACAATATAAGGATAGCCAAAGAATAGCATATCAAGAACCAACATGATACAATCCACAAGATGACATCAATAACTACATCTAACTTAAGATCGTCTACAACTAGCATGATCCACATATCCAATATGTGTAACTAATAATTCATAATACTAAACCAATTAAAATAATGATAATCACATATAAAGTGAAAATAGTGAAATTGAAACACTTATAGAATTCAGACATATAAAATCACAACATGCTCATACAAAATACATAGTCAATCATTTGGATAGTAATAAAAAATATCATAGTAAATACAATATCAAAACCAAAACTAACTAACAAGGTTAAGAACAAAGAGTTGTGTGACTTATAATAGTCTAATGGCAACTTACAAGCAACTTCAAAATTGACAATAATGACACTCATGGTAGAGTTTTGTGATTCCCTTGGGAGTTGGATGTTTTTTTATTAAAAAAACAATGTTAGCTAGGGCGCCGACCCTTCACATGGTCAGGGACTATCAAAAAATTAAAATTACAAACAAACCAAGTAGACAAAGAAAGCCTGCAGAAATAAAACAGACACAACCCCAATCAAGGGGGGAAAAAGGCATTTGACCCAAAAACATGGGAAGAGGTGGGGGGGAGAGAGGATTTCCCCTTTCGCAGATGATGAACCACCATCCAAGCAATGGAATCATTAGGGTCCACAAATTGTAGATCATTCGACATGGAGTCGACCAAAGGCAGATTAGAATGGGTCTTTGTGGACTGCAAGGGGGTCATAAGAGCTTGGGATGGAGCAATAATAATAGTAATGTTCGAGGAGTCAAACTACAAATCAGGATAAGAAGCATCAAAGTTGTCAAAATGTCCCTCTAAAGCATAGACCATTAAATGGTCCAGAGTAGCATCCTTCCACCAGGTGGGAGACCCTCGTCGACGAGAAAATGAGTAGTTAGAGGCCAAGTGGCTAATGGAAAAGAATTTTCAACAACGAAAGAAGAGACCCCCAAAATCAAGCAGTTGTGTCCATGACCAATCCCAAACCATAATAACTACATCACCAGGGAATGGTGAAGCAACATCAATGTCAACTAAAATTCGGGAAAAGGTGGAGTGACCCATAGAGGAGGTGTCATCATCCACCATTAGGAAGTGACCAATGGAGTTACCAATATCGTCATAGCATGACTGCTCCCAAAAATGAATCCAAAGGTTTAGAAGGTGGACCCTGACTGGACGCACATTTAGTGGATCAATGAGAGGGTTGAAAGCAATAGTCCAAGATTTAGTCTAGAAGGGTGAGGGTCGCAAGCCCACACCTTACTTAGAATAAAATCTCTATCCTTTGAGGAAGTGGAGGAGGAAATGAATAGTCCCTTCGCATAAGGAAATAGTTCAATGTTGTAAGAAATCAAGGGTTTCCAAGAGTCACTAACCCAGTAGTGAAGATCCGGTAGGGATGGCCAAAACCCATAAAATCTGCATACCAGGGCACAGTGCTAGTAAAAACCAATGTTATCCACCACATCCTGCCCACAAATAATCACAGGGGATGTTTTGGCACAATGGAGAGGATGAACACCAAAAGAGGAGGGAGCCATAGAACGGGCCACACAGGTGAAGCGACGTTTCCCCGCAAGAGGAGAAGTGTCAGAAGTGTGTTTTCCAAGAGAAGTCATTGCACCACAAGCCAAAGTCGAATCTATTGAGCCCATGGGGTTCACGAGTGCCGCAGTAGTGCCAGGATAGGCCACCAGAGTGAGGTCCCTAGACGAGAGGGAATCCCCCACAGTAGCAGTCGAGGAAAGAGGTGGAAGACCAAGCAAGGAAAGGAGGGAAGAGTTCAAACCAGCGGGAGTGGGAGAGCCATTGAGAGCCATCCTTTTTTTTTTAAATAATGCCTGGTAAGCTTTTTAACATGACCGACAATGCTGGCATGACACGCCCTCCGGCTCCATGTGAAACTCTTTTGACCCAAAGCTATGAACCGATGAGGCCATAATCGGGGGACCTCATCCCCACACTTCACTTGATCAAACCCGCGAGCACAACAACCCAACGAAGACACAAGGCCTACGAGCATAATGGCCCAACGGGGGTTTGAACCTTGGTGGCCGCTTCACCAACGAAGTGTTTTAACCGCGACACTACATGTCTGAAGACAAAAAAAATTATGGTTTGAACCAAGGATGTAAGCACTACAGGCAAGAAGCCCCACTATTTCTCCAAGGTTCTCCCCAAGGTAAAGCATGCTCCATTGTTAACACAGTAGAGATGAACCCGTGGGGTTCGAACCTAGGTTATAGGCAATATAGGCAAGAAGCCTCGCCATTTCACCAAAGGGTCATCCCCCATTGAGAGCCATCCTTACAAAGCTACTTTTGAACTAATTTTTGTTTCTCATTTGGGAGTTGGATGTTGAAAATAAATGTGTTTGTTTATGAGAAGGTTTAAGTAGAACATGAGCATAGGTAGATGTTGCTAAGAAAATGTTGATGCTCTATTAGGAAATTCAAATTGTACTATTAGGAGGAAAACCTTTTAGTTTCTACAATGGTTTAGATGGGTACATCTATAATGAACCATCAATAAAACACAAAGATGATGTCCTAGGATGGTGAACTTTATGACCCTTTATAAGCCTAAGATAAGTGATTTAAAAGTAGCAATGAAGTTAACTTCAATGAATTATGTGTTCAATTCAATGTGTCTTCTAGAGATGCGAAAGAGAATATATTCATAGACCTAAGATAAAATTTAGACCTTCCACTACTACAAAATTGAACACTATATATAAATATAACAATAATATTATGTGTGGTGTCATAAATTGTATACCTTAACAATTTCACACTCTATTTCACACCTATTTTTGGTGGGATTCCCCTTAGATCATTTGAAGCCCATTTGTGTTCTTTGCTACTCTATAAATTTATTGTTAAGCCTACAACTTAATTGTCATCAAATGTGAATTTGAGACTTGGTCCTATGTGTAGGACCTTGACACATTGTTTCCTCATTTGAAGACCCTCTTTTTAGTGGACCTAGGCACCCAACACCCTAGTTCTTCCAAAAGAGGGCCAAATTTTAAATATTGTGAGTTTTAGCCTTCGTCATTCATGATTCAATCTCAATATTTGTATTTGATCATTATTTGTCAACTTGCATTCAAAATAACCTTGTGATCCCTATACAAAGAACATCTTCTATCATTCATAAGACTAAGGCTACGATTCTCAAGCAAGAATTACAATCTAATAAAATCTAGAGTAGTCAAGATTATAAAAAACTAGACTACCAACATTCTACATTCAAGTATGGATTTGTGTTTATTGTTTATTGTTATCATGTTATTGCATTAATACTTGCCAAGTGTTTTTGATTAGGCAAAAACAAGTGTTGAGGGGACCCAAAACCCCTTACAAAAGAGAAACAGGGACTGGAACCCAATAGATAAGGCTGCCCAAAAAGATAGACATTAAACACCAGTAGCTGAAACCAACACAAGACAACAGGATATCAAGAAACTATCCCCAGGGATTTACAGGCACCTTGTACCAGAGGAAAAGGCAGCACGCCCAAACCACAAACAAGAAACCAAGGGGAGCCCATTTAAAAAGAAAGCATACACCAAGGAATGCACACAACAGAGGGTTTTAGCTGGCTCCCTCAACCAGAAGAGGACAAACAAAACATCGTTTCTTCCATTTTTGGGAGCGAAGGGTCATATCAAAAGCAGTTGAAGATTTAGATTTTTTCCTTTTCACCGATATCCACCCTCTTCCACCTTCACAACAAAGCCCATGCAAGAAGTCAGGTACAAAGGACCCGAGAAAGAGAGAGCCAAGCCCAAAGGACTAGCATCATCCAAAGATCCAGTAGCATCGACTTCCTCCCTATCAGCAATGGGAAGGACAACCACATCAAAAGAAACACAAGC